>NC_057813.1:581327260-581467434 GCF_018294505.1 Triticum aestivum | reverse complement strand
CGATCGGCTTCAGTTAGCAGCAGTAGCGAAGGAATCGCTCCATCGGGTTTAGTTAACAGCCATCGATCGATCCCTCGGGTTCAGTAACGCATAGCCTGCAGTGCAATCGCTCGGGTTCAGTTAGAGCCCAATGCCTTACTCGGGTTCAGTTAGAGCCAACGCATCACACACATGCGCGTACATACAAGAGAAACGCACATCGCTCCGCCCCCAACCTCCCACCGTAACCGGCAACTCCCCGAAACTTTCCTCCCCCTCGCTTCTACCACGGTTTTTTCTGTCATGGACGGCCCAAAGAATGCATGCAGCTGCGTCTCCGGCCCGCCTAGGATGAAAAGCCCATTTTCTGTCATGATTTTTTGTCATAGAAGTAGGAGCCCACCACATTTATGATGATACCGGGTTTTGTCACAATTATCGTCATAGAAGTGTCATATGTATGACAGAAAAAAAATTCGTTCGGCCCAAAATGTCACGGATGTGTCTTTTTTTTGTAGTGTTACCTGGGATACCGGGAGTAAGCCAGGATAATCGGCTATAATGGCCACCATCACACCATTGCAGCTCAACTGGTAAAATGTCCTGTCGACAAGCTCCACGAATGTGTCCGAATCTTCTTCGAGTCCGAGGTCGAGAGCCCGGTTAGGGTCCTCTGGCTGTGGAGGTGGGCTGTGAACATCCTTCGTAGACCTTCGCAGTTCCTGCTATGAATTGACGAATTAAAACATCTGTGCCAAAAATGTGGGAAAGATTGGAATAAAAAATAGCGACTCACCCATCTTGGGGGTTGTACATAGAGAATCCATCCCGTGGCTTGATAAGGATGAACTCCCCATCTTCCCCTTTGAACAAATCGGACAGTATCTTCGCCAGAGCGGCGGGAGAATCCGGTCCTTTACGGACGCAGCGGGTGCAATCATCTTCTCCATTGAAGTGCCACATGGGTTTTCCCCGATATTGAAGTGGCTGCACTCCCCGCATTATGCATATGGACATAACTTCAATTATTGTCAGCCCTGATTTGGCCAGTGTATTTATCCTGTCCATCAGGAAAAGGATCTCTCTGTTATCTTCCTCCTGGGGGCTCCTGGGGCGCCAGCTGTGGCGTTTCTTCAATGGGGCATCTGCAAACTCGGGAAGGCCCTTCCGAACAGGGTCCGGAAGAGGGACGTCCTCCACGTAGAACCATTCCGAGGGCCATTCCTCGGATGTCTTCTTCGGGGTGCCGGATAGATATCCAGTCCCGGCGATGCGCCATACTTCGGCTCCGCCCACTTGAAATACGACCCCTTCTGCGTATGGGGTACTAGGCAGAATAGCCTCTTCCACAGCTCGAAATGACCTTCCAAGCCCAGAAAAAGCTCGCAGAAGGCAACGTAGCCTATGATATGCAGTATGGAGGCTGGGGTAAAGCTGTGCAGCTGGAGGCCGTAAAACTCCAGGAGCCCGCAGAGGAAAGGATGGATTGGAAATCCGAGCCCCTCAGCAAGTAGGGGACGAAGCACACCCGCTCTCCCTTGGATGGGTTTGGAAAGCTCTCCGCTTGCTCCCATCCATTATAAGTGGCTAGTCCAGTTCGAACGGGGACCATGTATGCAGGTGGGAGAAACCCTTTGGTCTGCAACTCTACTAGTCGGCTGTGGGGAACAGAACATCTCTCCCAATCACCTGGCTTATTGCTACGGGAACGAGAGGAGGAACCGCAGCGAGCGGCCATGGTGGTATGGATTTGTCCGGGCACGCACTGATGAACACTCGCTGGGAGGAGATTGTGTGATTTGGATCTGAGAATCCCCATCTCTTTTATAGATGATTTACCCGCATGGTTGGGGTGGCAAATGTAAAAATGGCCCGACTTCTCACATTCGCTCGACACATGGAAACAACCATTATTAAAGCGCAGAAGCTGAGGAGCATGACATTGATGAGGAGCTGGACACTGCTCATTACAACAATGCTTTGGAGGATTTGGAGAAGAACCCGCCTTGCAATGCCAAAGACAATCTGCGCACCGGACTCATCGTCATTGAAGCCTGGTTCGGGGGCTACTGAGGGAGTCCTGGATTAAGGGGTCCTCGGACAGCCGGACTATATACTTTGGCCGGACTGTTGGACTATGAAGATACAAGATTGAAGACTTCGTCCCGTGTCCGGATGGGACTCTCCTTTGTGTGGAAGGCAAGCTTGGATATTCGGATGTGTACATTTCCTTCTCTGTAACCGACTCTGAGTAACCCTAGCCCCCTCCGGTGTCTATATAAACTCGGAGGGTTTAGTCCGTAGGACAACAACAATCATAATCATAGGCTAGCTTCTAGGGTTTAGCCTCTATGATCTCGTGGTAGATCAACTCTTGTAATACTCATATCATCAAGATCAATCAAGCAGGAAGTAGGGTATTACCTCCATTGAGAGGGCCCGAACCTGGGTAAACATCATGTCCCCTGCCTCCTGTTACCATTAGCCTTAGACGCACAGTTCGGGACCCCCTACCCTAGATCCGCCAGTTTTGACACCGACAAAGCTGCCAAGCTTTTTTTATATGGCTTTATAAGCCGGTTTAATGGGTAATTAGAACTCCGCTTTATAAGCAGAAGCCCCCATGTAACCAAGAAGACATATAAGACTAAACGGCAAAGGCCCCGCTTTAGCAAGGATGCCGGTTTATTTGTTGATCATAATATGTACATTGTCAAAAATATATACATAGTAGGAGCATGTGGCTCAGGTGTAGTAAGGCCGAAGATGAGCTATATTCCACGGCCGGCGAGTCTCCTCCTCCGACTTGCGTGAGTCTTTGTGCTCTCGATCATCGATGAGGTAGTATGATCCATTGTTCAGATTCTTGCTGGCCACAAAGGGCCCTTCCCAAGGTGGGGATAACTTGTGCATATCCGTCTGCTCCTAGATAAGCCAGAGCACTAAGTCGCCATCCTGAAAAGCTCTAGTTTTAACCCAGCGGTTGTAATAACGCCGTAGGTCTTGCTGATAAATCGCCGAACGAGCTGCCGCAATATCAGGTTGTTCATCTAACAGGTCCAATGCATCTTTGCATGCTCTTTCATTGTCCGCTTTAACATAAGCTGCCACTCGGGGCGAGTCATGGCGAATATCACTTGGGAGAACCGCTCCTGCTCCATAAACCATGAAGAAGGGTGTATAACCCGTAGACCAATTGGGGGTGGTGTTAATGCTCCATAAAATGGAAGGGAACTCCTCCACCCAACAACCCGGCGTCCGCTGCAAAGGGGCCATAAGCCAGGGCTTGATACCCTTTAAAATTTCTTGATTAGCTCTCTCCGCTTGTCCAATAGACTGGGGGTGAGCTACTGATGACACATCAAGCCGGATGTGCTCACTTTGACAGAAGTCTTCCATAGCACCCTTGGAGAGATTAGTGCCATTATATGTGATAATGCTGTGTGGAAAACCAAAGCGGAAGATCACCTTTTTCATGAATTGAACAGCCGTGGCTGCATCACACTTGCTTGCTGGCTCTGCCTCTACCCACTTGGTGAATTTATCAACCGCTACCAGAAGGTGGGTCTTCTTATCCTTGGACCTCTTAAAAGGTCCAACCATATCCATCCCCCAAGTTGCAAATGGCCAGGTGATTGGAATCATCCTCAATTCCTGGGCCAGAACATGAGCTCGGCGTGAAAACTTATGACAGCCATCACACTTCCTGACCAGATCCTCCGCATCAGCGTGAGCCGTTAACCAATAAAAACCGTGCCATAAAGCCTTAGCCACCAAGGATTTTGAACTGGCATGATGACCACAATCTCCTTCGTGGATTTCATGCAAGATGTCACAGCCTTCTTCAGGAGAAACACAATGCTGAAATGCCCCTGAGACACTGCAATGATGTAACTCGCCATTGACAATGGTCATGGACTTGGACCGCCGGATTACCTGCCTGGCCAAAACTTCGTCCTCCGGTAACTCACCCCAGGTCATATACGCTAGGTACGGCACTGCCCAATCAGGGATAGCATGAAGAACCGCCACCAATTGAGTTTGCGGGTCAGGAGTAGCTAGGTCCTCCTCTGTTGGTATCTTGACCGATGGATCATGCATAACGTCAACAAAAACATTGGGTGGCACCGGTTTACGCTGGGAACCGAGCCGTCTTAGAGCGTCCGCCACTTCATTCTTGCGCCGATCAATATTCTCGACCTGGTAACCCTTGAAGTAACCGGCAATTATATCCACCTCACGCCGATAAGCCGCCATAAGCGGGTCCTTGGAGTCCCACGTACCGGATACTTGCTGAGCCACTAAATCGGAGTCGCCAAAGCAACGTACCTGGATTAAGTTCATCTCCTTAGCCATCCGAAGACCGTGGAGCAAGGGCTCATACTCAGCTGCATTGTTAGTACAGGGAAACATTAAGCGGAGAACATAACAAAATTTGTCACCTCGAGGGGAAGTAAGAACCACTCCAGCCCCCAAGCCCTCCAATTGTCTGGATCCATCGAAGTGAATAGTCTAGTATGTGTTATCCGGTTTATCCTCTGGTGCCTGCAACTCTGTCCAGTCGTTGATGAAATCCACGAGCACTTGAGACTTGATAGCAGTGCGAGGCATATATGTTAACCCATGAGGCCCAAGCTCAATAGCCCACTTAGCAACCCGGCCAGTCGCTTCCCTGATCTGAATGATATCTCCCAATGGAGCGGAACTGACCACAGTAATGGGATGGCCCTGAAAATATTGCTTAAGCTTCCGGCTCACCATAAACACTCCATACACTAGCTTCTGCCAATGCGGATATCGCTGTTTAGACTCGATAAGTACCTCCTGATATAATAAACCGGTCGTTGAACCGGATACTCCTTACCAGCCTCTTTGCGCTCCACCACAATAGCCACACTTACAGCTCAGGCGTATAACAGCAATGGTTCCTTATCAATGGGGGCAGCAAGAACGGGCGGTTCGGCCAACTGCTTCTTTAGATCCTCAAATGCCGCATTAGCAGCCTCACTCTAGACAAAATTGTCTGTTTTCTTCATCATCTGATACAGAGGAATTGCCTTCTCCCCCAACCGGCTGATAACCGGCTTAGCGCTGCAATATGACCCGCCAGTCGTTGAACGTCATTGATACACGCCGGTTTAGCCAGGGACGTAATAGCCTTGATCTTTTCCAGATTAGCTTCAATACCCCTATTAGACACCAGAAAACCCAAGAGCTTGCCAGCTGGTACACCAAAGACACACTTGGCCAGATTAAGCATCATCTTATAAACCATCAGATTATCAGAAGTTTCCCGCAAGTCAGCTATGAGTATTTCTGCTTTCCTGGACTTCACCATGATATCGTCCACATAGGCATGAACATTGCATCCAATCTGATTATGAAGGCAATTCTGCACACACCGCTGATAAGTCGCCTGGGCGCTCTTGAGTCGAAAAGGCATAGATACATAGCAGAAGGCTCCAAAGGGAGTTATAAAAGCCGTATTCTCCTGGTCCTTAACCGCCATTTTGATTTGATGATAATCCGAATAAGCATCCAGAAATCTCAACCGCTCACAACCCGCCGTAGCATCAATAATTTGATCAATACGGGGGAGGGCAAAGGGATCAGCTGGGCAAGCTTTGTTCAAATCTGTGTAGTCCACACACATACGCCAAGTGCTATTCTTCTTGAGTACCAGCACCGGGTTAGCCAACCACTCAGGGTGAAAGACCTCCACAATAAACCCTGCTGCCAAGAGCCGGGCTACCTCCTCACCAATGGCCTTGCGTCTCTCTTCATTAAAGCGGCAAAGAAACTGCTTGACCGGTTTAAACTTGGGATCAATATTAAGAGTGTGCTCAGCGAGTTCCCTCGGTACACCTGGCATGTCAGAAGGTTTCCATGCAAAGATGTCCCGGTTCTCATGGATGAACTCGATGAGTGTGCTTTCCTATTTTGGATCCAAGTTAACGTTGATGCTAAACTATTTGGATGAATCGCCAGGAACAAAATCAACAAACTTAGTCTCATTAGCCGATTTAAACTTCAAAGCCGGATCATGCTCTGTAGTGGGCTTCTTCAAAGAAGTCATATCTGCCGGATCAACACTGTCTTTGTAGAATTTTAACTCCTCTGTTGCACAAACCGACTCAGCATAAGCCGCATCACCTTCCTCGCACTCTAAAGCAATCTTGCGGCTGCCATGAACCATAATGGTCCCCTTATGACCCGACATCTTGAGCTGCAGATAAACATAACACGGCCTTGCCATGAACTTGGCATAAACCGGCCGTCCAAACAGGGCATGATACGGACTTCTAATTTTACAACTTCAAAGATCAATGTCTCTGACCTTGAATCATGATCATTTCCAAAAACCACCTCCAGAGCTATCTTGCCTACTTGGTAGGCCGATTTACCAGCCACCACACCGTGAAAAACGTTGTTCGACGGTTTAAGATTCTTATCCATTAACCCCATCCGCCGAAAGGTTTCATAATACAAGATGGTGATACTGCTCCCTCCATCCATGAGCACCTTGGTGAACTTATAACCTCCAACCCGCGGTGCGACCACCAACGCCAGATGACCCGGATTATCAACACGGGGCGGATGATCTTCTCGACTCCACACAATAGGCTGTTCGGACCAGCGCAAATAACGGGGCACGGCCGGTTCAACGGAGTTCACTGCCTTTTTATGAAGCTTCTGATCACGCTTGCATAGACTAGTAGTGAAGACATGATACTGTCCACTATTTAACTACTTCGGGTTACTCTGATAACCCAACTTCTGTTGTTGTTGATTCCCCTGTTGATTATAACCACCTTGGTTGCCCTGATTGCCTTGATTGCCCTGTCCCCCTTGGTTACCCTGAAAACCTGAACCGGAGTTACCTCCACATAACCCGGCCCGTGAAACCCGGGTCCTGAACCGCCGGATGGTCCATGATCATACCAAAAGAGATCTGAATTTTTGAACTTCCGCATAATGAAGCAATCCTTCCATAGGTGCGTAGCCAGTTTATCTTGCGTTCCGTGCTTTGGGCAGGGCTGGTTCAACAAGCGCTCCAGATTCATACCTGATCCTCCGCCCCGCGGGGGCGGTTTACCCTTAAGGTGCTGATTATTACCCTGTATGTTGGTGTTAGCCACAAAATCGGAATTATTGTCCACTTTGTGCTTACCGTTATTCCCATGGCTCGCCTGGTTATGTTGCTGTCCTTTTGCGCCGACATTCTTCTTTCCCTTCTCTGGTTTCTCATCATCAGACTCGGGATCCTTGGTACTATCAGAATCGGCATACTTAACCAAAGGTGCCATAAGTGTTCCCATATCATTGCAATGACGCTTGAGCCATCCCAACATCAACTTCAACGGTTTAAACCGGCAATTGCCCTCCAATGTTATGATTGCCGAATCAACATTGATGCGGTCCGATGAATGCAGGATCTCCAAAACCCGGCGCACCCAATAAGTTGTTGTTCACCTTCTCCTTGGACACAAGCGGCCAAATCCACGATTGACATGGGTTGCTTGCACATGTCTTTGAAGTTTGCTATAAACCGGGCCTTTAACTCGTCCCATGAACTGACAGAATTAATGGGCAGACTTTTTAACCAAGTGCGAGTCGTTTCGTCCAACATCATGGTGAAGTATTTCGCACACGCTGCTTTGTCCACATCCAGTATCTCCATCGCCATCTCATAACTCTCGACCCATGACTCGGGGGGTAAATAGGAGGTGTAATTAGGCACTTTCGCGGGCCCTTGAAATCCTTGGGTAACTGCACATTACATAGAGCCAGGGTGAGACACGGCACCCCCCAAGAGCTGAAAGCCAGTCCTCATCCCACTAACGTCGTCGGCCGAACCGGAGCGGTTTGATGATTCGTGTACTACGCTGCCAACTGCGTTGCTAACTCGGCCTCCCAACGTGCTCTACCATTATCCACCACATCTTGAGCACTCACACCACTGCGCGCCGGATTAGGCCCTCGAGGGGCGTCACGGTTCCGTGCACTGCTTGACACAGCCGGTTCATCAATGTGCCTGTTGTAACTCTTGCTCGGTCGAGGGGTTGAATGGATTCTGTGTCGGCTCTATGACTAGGCCTACTGTTGTTCCATAGCGGCTTGAAGGAGATCCCTGGCCCGCCACGCCTCAACCGCTGCTGGAGAGTCGCCCTCCATTGGAATAGCTGCCAATCGGGACGCCGCAGCAATCATATTATCCAAATGGGTGGAGAATTGACCCGGCGGGGTCGGCATGTACCACAGCGGGTTATCTGTTCGTCGAGGCGGGTCCTTCACTCACGGCTGACCCAACGCTCCAGTCCCAGGTGCTTCAGTTCGGTTCACTGCTACCGGATTACTGGGTCCAGCTCCTGGCGTATTGAAGAGATTCATTGCTTCATAAACCGGCGGTAGACGAGACCGGTGCCTCGTCCTCAACACTTCATCTGAAGCGTTCTGATCCGGCATGAGCTGGTAATTCTCTACTTGAATCCGCTGTGACTGGGCATCTAAAGCGGCCCGCTCATCAGCCATCTTGGTTTCCTCAGCCGCCAAGTCCTCCTTGGCCTGAGTTATCTGATCTCGCAGCTTTGTGACCTTCGCATTATGCGGATCTTGAGTCTCCAGGATAACTGTTGTGGTCAACACTGTCGTCCAGGAGTCCAATAAACCGGACAGAACTTGGGCCGGTTGGCGTGTGGGGCCTCCTGCCCCTGCTGCCGATCCGGAAGTCATTGTTGCTGCAGTTGAAGATTGCAATGTGGGTTGTGTACCGGCCATGAAAATTGCAACCTGGTTTGGCGATTCAAAGGGGTCCGAAATACTGTCGCCATCGGAACAGCCCCCGAACTGGCCATCCTGTAGCTGGTAAAGTGACTCGGTCTCGCAGGTGGATGATTCGCCATCTGAGTAAAGGACTGTCTCACCATTGGACACTGGTTCAGATTCCGCACCATGGATGAATCCCACTAACGCACGCTTCATGGTAGGCTGAACCCGGGCAGGGCTCGCACGCTGAGCCGTTGTCAGGACCCCGACTCAATGCCACATCGACCTAGCATGTAACACCTCATATCACTTTGCGGCCTCACGCACGGTATTCCCACGGGTGTCGCCTTACCTTTGCCCGGGACCGTTTGCGCCTTTTGGCACACGTATATGACAGTGTCGCTAGCATCCATATGATAAGGAGCCCGGGCTGACATGGCTAGTCGTAAACCCAAAGTGGCACAGACTTACAGGGACAGGCATCCATGACCCAGCTTCGAAGGTGTCAGTCATCAGTGAGTGAATCTAGGCTGTAGCACTGGGCTAGCAGGACTCCGGTGAACCGGGCTGTAGCGGGCTAACAGGACTCCGGTATTCATCGCGTGACATTTCCCCGAAGGGACAGACACAGGAACGAAGAAGGACACATGCCGGCCAGCCTAAGTGTTCCGGAGCAGTAGCAAGCTACCAAGGCTCAATGGAAACACTAGGAGACATTTCCCGGTAAGAGAGGCTACTAAAGATAAACAACTAGATGGTCAGATCCCACACATACCAAGCATTTCAATAACATACACACAATATGCTCGATATGTGCAAATACAACATGGCATCACAACATGACTCTACGACTCAAGTATTTAATCAATAGGCTCCGAGGAGCGAGATATTACAAACATGGGTCTCATGACCCAACACTCAGAGCATACAAGTCAAAGCACAAGCGGAAGCTATCATGTCTGGGTACAGACATCTATAAATGAAAAAGGCTGAGAAGCCTGACTATCTACCAGATCCTGCCGAGGGCACAAGATCGTAGCTGAGGGAACAAGCTAAACGTCGAAGTCCACGCGGAACTACTAGTAAGACCGAAGTCTATCTGCAAAACATAAAATAGGCAAACGTGAGTACAAATGTACCCAGCAAGACGTACATCAGATCTATCTACATATGCATCATTATCAACAAGGGGGTGGAGGGGTTTGACTGTAGCAAGCCAGCTTTGACTCGGTGGCTAACCTGAACTACGACTGCAATGTAACTCTTTTGTGGTGGCGCACACGAGTCCACATATTCACCATATCAATACACCACTATGGATCCGCTCCCGTCTCCCTACGAGAACGCCATCCATAGCACTCACGCTTATCTTGCGTATTTTAGAGTATCCACTTTCACTTGTCTATGAACTATGCAAGGGGTCCAAGTTTCCATATCCGAGGAATCCGGCTATTCGAATAGATGATGTTAACCCTGCAGGGGTGTACTTCTTCACACACGCTTTCGCCACTTATCGCCCTGTACACGTCATGTACCTCGGCAACCTTCAAGCGGAAGCCGGGCGAGGGAGTCGGCCATGACCTGACTAACCGAACAAGTCTCTAGTCCAGGTTTATCGCCTATTCGGGTTCCATCCGCAAGGAGATCCGGCCGGGGTGTCGCTCACGGCCCCAAACGATGTGTGCAGGGTTCCCAAGCCCACCAACCGGGTGCCACTTGGTACACCGTGCCACTGTGCCTAGTCTGTCCCAAGCCCACCTGTACCGGGTGCCACTTGGTAGACTACTAACACTACCTACAAACACCAGAAACTAGTTGCAACTCCTGGACAGAGATCAAGTTGATTAATAAGTCGAGAGAGCTTGGAGCGCCCGGAGCCCAATGTGTGGTATTAACTGATCATGGATCACAAACACAGAACTCAGTTCCTGAGGACGGCTGCAATGAGACAACCCACCATGTACTCCTACATGGCCTCTCACCGCTACCTTTACCAAATCGTGTTCACACACTTAGCTCACACACAGTAGGACATGTTCACACACCTCTGATTCATCCCGGATGAATCAGACCTGACTCAACTCTAAGCAGTAGCAGGCGTGACAAACAAGCATGAATGAGTAGGCACAACAGGGCTCAAACAACTCCTACTCATGCTAGTGGGTTTCATCTATTTACTGTGGCAATGACAGGTCATGCAAAGGATAAAGGGGTTCAGCTACTGCAGCAGGTAACAGATGAATCGTTGTTGTCCTAATGCAGTAAAAGAGAGCAGGAGCGAGAGAGTGGGATTGTATCGGAATGAACAAGGGGTTTTTGCTTGCCTGGCACTTCTGAAGATAACATTGAGTCTTCATCAGTGTCAACGATCACAACGTCGGAACATCGTCTACCGGGAGGGAACAGATACCGGCAACAAAGAAGAACACAATCAATGCAATGCACAAAATGATGCATGCTATGACATGGCAATATGAATGTGTTTTGAGCTAATGCAACTAGCAACAGATTAAATGAAGTTGGTTTGAATACAAGATTCAAATTCAAACTCCATATGTGATTATTCAAATGCCATTTAATTGATTTGTGCTAAACAGCAGCTATAAGTTGTTCTAACATGCATGAAAATGGTACAGATGGATTCCTTGAATTTTTCTGATAATTTTTCATATATAAATTATTTAATTTGGAGTTACGGTTGAATTTCTATGATTTATTGAAGTTTTAGCTATTTTCTGGAATTTCCTGATTATTTTTAAATCCAGAAAATACTTATTGCGTCAGCCCCACGTCACAGTGACGTCAGCAAGGTCAACTGGGCGCCCCAGGTCAAACCTGACATGTGGGGGCCACACGTCAGTGACACAGGAGCTAATCCCGGTCAAACCCAGCGCTAACTGAGGTTTGACCAGGGGTGGGGCCCACAGTCAGTGGCCTAGGGGGTTGGTTAGGGCGTCATTAGCGCTAATTAAGCGTGCCACGTCGGCAGTCGCCGGAGTTTCGCCGGCGACGACCCAAAACGCGGCGGAGACGCACCGGGGTGGCTCGGGTTTCGTCTATACTGCACCGTTCGGTGCGCCCTTTGGCTCTACGGGGAGCTGGCGCGATGGCGCGTCGGATGGTCGTGGTCTCCGGGCCTGGGGTGGCCGGAGTCGACGACGGCGAGCTCGGTTGCGGCCGCCGAAGCTCGGGTGAGACACAGGCGACCACTAGGGGGCACGAGAGGGCGAGCTGCGGCAGGCAACGGGCTCGTGGAGACGTTCTGAGCACGATGGTGCACTCAGGTGGGAGCTCCAGTGGCTCTGGCCACGACGGCGACGAGGCACGGCGGCGGCGAGCTTCGGCCGTGGTGGAAGAAGGAGCTAGGGGACGAAATCAGGTGCGGGGAGTGAGGGGAAGAGAAGAGGAGCTCACGGGGAGTCGGACGAGACGCTAAGTGGGCTCGGGGACGTCCTGTCGGCGGCGAATCGAACGGCGGCGATTGCCGGCCGTGGCGATGAAGATGGCGGTGATGGCGTGGCTACAGGGCACCCTGCATCGCATGCGTCGTGGTGGAGCTTCATGGGGTCGGGACGGAGCTCAGGGGTGTGGAGAGGGAGCGAGGGGGTGGCTGTGGCCGCGAGGGAGCTCGTCGGTGACGGCGTCTCCGTTCGGTCCAGGCGGGAGAGAGGGAGCAGAGGAGGGACGGTCGAGGGGGGAGAGTGAGCGAAACGGTCAGCGGGATCGGGACGGCCTGCGGGAGTCGTCCACGCGGCCAGGGGCTCGTCGGCAAGCAGGAGGTGGCCGCGCGGCCGTGCGCGTGCGAGCACGCAGCTGCTTCGGGGCGAGGGGAGGAAGACGACGGAGGGCTGCAGTGGTGGGCTGGGCCGGCTTCTGCTGGGCCACCAGGTGGGTGGGCCTCAGGTAAGCGTCGGGTAAGTTTCTCTCTCTGCTTTTATTTACTGTTTTCTATTTTGTTCTGTTTTGTTTTGGTTTAGTAAAAATACTAAACCATTTTATAAAATCCTGAAAATAATTATGTGGCTAGAACTAAAATATACCAAACCACATAAAATGTTCCAGTAATTTTTGGACATATATTATTTATATATCAAATATATATCCAATGCAAATAGCTATTTATTTAATTCAAAGGCCCAAAATAATTAACTCTGAGATACCAAAAATATTGTTTTGAGTTTTACCTCTTTGCAATATTTTCAGAGACTAAGAGGAGCATTTTCTTGGACTTCTTTGAGGAGATTTTAATGTTGATCATTTTTAGAAGGTTTCTGAGGCTTTGAAAATTCCTCAATTCAAATTTCATGTGAATTAAAACATGATGCTCACATGAGGTCTAGCCTAGTGCATAACAGGACCAGGGATGTGACAACTCACCCCCACTAAACAAGAATCTCGTCTCGAGATTCAAGCGTAGGGTAGGATGAAAGGGAAACACAAACTAGTACAATCCTCATGATCCAGGTTGCACTTCATAGGAACGTTGTTTCGATCACCATTATTGTCTTGAAGTCTTGCTCTGAGAACTCCAGCCAACATGACAACGAGAAGAAAGGAAAACTCTAGAACAATCGATCTTCGAGAAGACCGAACAACTCAGGATCAACTCCTGGGATGAGACATAGCAACATCTCTTGAGCTGAGAGACGAAGCACAGATCTGAAGAAATGGAGTAAGACAGATGACGAGGGTTCGCTAAGTAAACAACAATTCCAGACTTAAGAATGTGGTGATCGGTTGTCAACGTAGCGAGGAGTTGAGTTGATATGGCACCATAATGATGCACCTTAGGGAAGGTGACTCGAAGATATATCCCCTTAAGTGGCAAAAAGAATTACTTTTGATACCGAGATCATTGAAACTCTTTATACCAGCCTAAGGCAATTCTTGAGTGATCGTTTGGAGGGGTTCGGTAGAATGGCATACTCGGACTTGGATGATGTGGATTACCTTGTTGAAGACAATGTAATGGATGAATTTGCTTATCACCGGAAATGGATGAGACCCATGGTAGAATGGCACATTGGCGGTGCAAGCTGGGAACAAAATGCAAATGCTGGGAATGATTCTGGTAACTGGGGAAGGACCCAACCATAGAGAGTGAATTCACTGTTTGAAAAGATCATAGCATTGCCGAGGAAACTGAGAGCAAACCCAGTTAGTGCCGATGATAACACCTAGCGCTTGTGCGTGCTCTCAAGAACTTGAGCATTTCCATATTCATCAAGGTTTTACCAACATCCGTGTCAAGGATCCTGGCAACACAACATACCACCATGATGAACAACGATGGACGATGCAGATGCATAGGAAGATAACATCAACTCAGGTTTCACCCTAGCGAGGCCAAGGAAACAAAATCTAGATGATCGACCGAGAGACATTTAGCACTCCGCTTCTAATGTTCTCCTTGACGTGCTAGTGTAACCCATTCATAGATATGGTTTGATAACTAGAACATCAAGTAAAGGTCGGACTTCGGGAGCAATAGAATCCATAAGGAACAGTTACGGAGGTAAATCCTACGAAATCTTTATGGGGAGGTGGCCAACTTCCTCAAACAAGATACTACAATGATAGGTCTTCCGGCTGGGTGTGTTGGCCACGACATCCACTTTACCGGTTATCGAGGGACCAATATTATAGTTCTTGGGAAATGTTCCAACCATCATATCTGCCTGAGATTCAGATCTGGTTGGTGTCAGGATATTCCAGACTCATCGAGTCTAGGAAGAAAATGAAAATTTGCAACACAAATCGACGAGATGACGTTGCGAGATTCTTGGGAAATGAACTACGATAGCAAGCTCCAAAACATGAGCTGGTTCTGCTACACATGTGTGAACACGCTGCCTCAGACAAACATGATCACATGGTAGTCTTACAATAAAACACTACCGAGTTCTGGTTGGGAACCATCAGCGAGGATATCGAAGTTCTTTCATAAGTCCGGATTAGCTCTTATGAAGATACTCCTTCTCCTTGAACAAATCAGTCAGTGGCTTGGTGTGCTAGGATATACATATGGAATGAAGATGATCAGTCTAACAGACCATAGAATTCTTCACACGTGCATGACCGACTTGGGATGATTCCAAAGGAGCAAAAACAAACTTTCTCGAATTCACGACGGCAGCTTACATCAAAATGCACGTGAATCAAAGGAAGTCATTCCTTTCATCAAACAAGTACTTCATGAGCTAGCATGAAGAAAATGCTTTCAAAAGTTTCCAACACTAACTTAATGTTCAATAACATCATGGAGGAGATAAGGATGTTGTCAATGGACTCAACAACAACTCATCGTAATTTCCATATCACTGGACTTCCACCATCGTGTGAACACGGTGATAGCATTGGTCAGACCCAAAAGATATAATGGTGTATGCTCGAGGGGTCAACCACGAGGAAGACAACATTACGAGCATCGTTGGTTCTAACTTGATTTGACGATAGCCCACACTCAAATCAAAGGATTGATAAGACGATAGGTCCAGCAACTGATCACAGGGACCAATCGATGAAGATATCATCTTTCTTCAACACACACTACACAAGAATATCCCTTTGGAACGAACTAAGTTAGGCAAGCTTTTATCTTCCAACCCTCCAAGTTGTCGTTTAGCTTAACCAACTAGCTCAGGGATATCTAACACCGATTCTTGGAGAGAAGGTGGTTCACAAGAAACCAACTTGATCACGAGCTCAACATAGCGGTCAGGTGACAACCTGGTAATACTTCCGAGAAGATCTTCGGAAATCACGAACCACCGATATGTTACTAAGCTCGAGAACAATCTTGCTTTTCAGGGCAAGATGATATGATCAAATGAGCGAGGACTTGACAAAATCCTAACTCATCAATCAAAGAGTGCACCAGGAAATAAGGACTAGGTAGCACGATCAATCTTAGAATGGTGATTCAATAACCAACATACTAAGAATAAGATTATTGTCCATTAACTACCAAGCAATGGGGTTGCTAGGAGTATTGAGTTCACACATCATGATTCACTTGTCGGCACTCCGGCTGCAACAACACGGAACCGAGGAATGAAAAAGGATGGCGAGAAGTATCACTATGTCAAGAATTCACAAAAGGTGGTGCAATTCTCATGAAATTCCTGTCATAAAGAAGGTAATACTTCAGGGTAGAGCAGACCAGAAGCTGGATTGTAACTTGATCTGCGGAACATAACTACTTTGACCCAATCCTAAATATGGATGAGGTACTGGAGTTTGTTTCTCCTATTCATTCTGAAATAGAATGGCTTGGCGGACCACAAGGGTAATAGGCATCGACGAACGAATGCACGCACACTCTTGACTATCAATTGATAGACGAGGGTTAGAAGACAACTAAAGAGGGACAACTCAAAGGAACATACGATTTTCTGAGTTGTGGATGCATGGTTTAGCATGTCGAACAAATTCCACTTATTTCTTCCGGATAACCCATGCAGAAAGGTAGAACTGGCAGAGTCACAATGTAGAATCGAGAACCCATCGAGAGCACTCTGATTGTGATCTTTCGATCAGCGAGGAACATCTGCCATAAGCGGTTCATAGTATTTGGAAGAAAGGAATACCACGAACATTGAGGACTAATGCAAAGGTTACTAATAACCTAAAGGAACGAGCAAAACTATCAACATGAAGCAAGTAGGGTGAATCTCGGGTTCAAAACCCAGGGATAGAATACCTACTACTAAATGGCATCACGGGATGCTTTCGATAATGACGGCCAGAGTCATCACACTGGAACATAAATCATGGCTAGACTACTAGATGATCCCCTGAGATACCTAGGGTCATAATAGTAACTCCAACATAATGTCAAGGCAATAGAATACCTCAACTCAACAATTAGTGTGATTGAGCTGGCATAAAGGAACATCGAAACCAGAGGGAAAGGATTTTGCAAATGCATCAGACTATTTAGAAACCTGGAATGACTCGGACAGCATAACGGCTGTAAATGCTCAGAAAAGATTTGAGACATTCACAAAAATGGTGGCATAACCACTCAGAAGCACAATATCAAGGTCTCGAGATCAATAATTAACATACAGAAGTACTAGGAACTGAAACGAGGCTTAAGTCCAACAATCTATAAGTCTACGGATTAGTAACACGTGATCCTGATAGAAAGAAAAGATAGCCTAGTTCTTAATCCCCGCAGGAAAGATAAGATGACTCAGATTAGAAGGCATAAGGTATAAGGAGTAAAAAGAGCCTTACGTTCCATCCCACAATCAATTCCCTTATATAACTAAAGAATTTCTAGACTCAACTTCGACCAGTTTGGCTTGGTAATCCTACAGGCAGTCAAGCTCTGATACCAACGTTGTCAGGACCCCGACTCAATGCCACATCGACCTAGCATGTAACACCTCATATCACTTTGCGGCCTCACGCACGGTATTCCCACGGGTGTCGCCTTACCTTTGCCCGGGACCGTTTGCGCCTTTTGGCACACGTATATGACAGTGTCGCTAGCATCCATATGATAAGGAGCCCGGGCTGACATGGCTAGTCATAAACCCAAGGTGGCACAGACTTACAGGGACAGGCATCCATGACCCAGCATCGAACGTGTCGGTCATCAGCGAGTGAATCCAGGCTGTAGCACTGGGCTAGCAGGACTCTGGTGAACCGGGCTGTAGCGGGCTAACAGGACTCCGGTATTCACCGCGTGACATTTCCCCGAAGGGACAGACACAGGAACGAAGAAGGACACATGCCGGCCAGCCTAAGTGTTCCGGAGCAGTAGCAAGCTACCAAGGCTCAATGGAAACACTAGGAGACATTTCCCGATAAGAGAGGCTACTAAAGATAAACAACTAGATGGTCAGATCCCACACATACCAAGCATTTCAATAACATACACACAATATGCTCGATATGTGCAAATACAACATGGCATCACAACATGACTCTACGACTCAAGTATTTAATCAATAGGCTCCGAGGAGCGAGATATTACAAACATGGGTCTCATGACCCAACACTCAGAGCATACAAGTCAAAGCACAAGCGGAAGCTATCATGTTTGGGTACAGACATCTATAAATGAAAAAGGCTGAGAAGCCTGACTATCTACCAGATCCTGCCGAGGGCACAAGATCATAGCTGAGGTAACAAGCTAAACGTCGAAGTCCACGCGGAACTACTAGTGAGACCGAAGTCTCTCTGCAAAACATAAAATAGGCAAACGTGAGTACAAATGTACCCAGCAAGACTTACATCAGATCTATCTACATATGCATCATTATCAACAAGGGGGTGGAGGGGTTTGACTGCAGCAAGCCAGCTTTGACTCGGTGGCTAACCTGAACTACGACTGCAATGTAACTCATTTGTGGTGGCGCACACGAGTCCACATATTCACCATATCAATACACCACTATGGATCCGCTCCCGTCTCCCTACAAGAACGCCATCCATAGCACTCACGCTTATCTTGCGTATTTTAGAGTATCCACTTTCACTTGTCTATGAACTATGCAAGGGGTCCAAGTTTCCATATCCGAGGAATCCGGCTATTCGAATAGATGATGTTAACCCTGCAGGGGTGTACTTCTTCACACACGCTTTCGCCACTTATCGCCCTGTACACGTCATGTACCTCGGCAACCTTCAAGCGGAAGCCGGGCGAGGGAGTCGGCCACGACCTGACTAACCGAACAAGTCTATAGTCCAGGTTTATCGCCTATTCGGGTTCCATCCGCAAGGAGATCCGGCCGGGGTGTCGCTCACGGCCCCAAACGATGTGTGCAGGGTTCCCAAGCCCACCAACCGGGTGCCACTTGGTACACCGTGCCGCTGTGCCTAGTCTGTCCCAAGCCCACCTGTACCGGGTGCCACTTGGTAGACTACTAACACTACCTACAAACACCAGAAACTAGTTGCAACTCCTGGACAGAGATCAAGTTGATTAATAAGTCGAGAGAGCTTGGAGCGCCCGGAGCCCAATGTGTGGTAGTAACTGATCATGGATCACAAACACAGAACTCAGTTCCTGAGGACGGCTGCAATGAGACAACCCACCATGTACTCCTACATGGCCTCTCACCGCTACCTTTACCAAATCGTGTTCACACACTTAGCTCACACACAGTAGGACATGTTCACACACCTCTGATTCATCCCGGATGAATCAGACCTGACTCAACTCTAAGCAGTAGCAGGCGTGACAAACAAGCATGAATGAGTAGGCACAACAGGGCTCAAACAACTCCTACTCATGCTAGTGGGTTTCATCTATTTACTGTGGCAATGACAGGTCATGCAAAGGATAAAGGGGTTCAGCTACCGCAGCAGGTAACAGATGAATCGTTGTTGTCCTAATGCAGTAAAAGAGAGCAGGAGCGAGAGAGTGGGATTGTATCGGAATGAACAAGGGGGTTTTGCTTGCCTGGCACTTCTGAAGATAACATTGAGTCTTCATCAGTGTCAACGATCACAACGTCGGAACATCGTCTACCGGGAGGGAACAGATACCGGCAACAAAGAAGAACACAATCAATGCAATGCACAAAATGATGCATGCTATGACATGGCAATATGAATGTGTTTTGAGCTAATGCAACTAGCAACAGATTAAATGAAGTTGGTTTGAATACAAGATTCAAATTCAAACTCCATATGTGATTATTCAAATGCCATTTAATTGATTTGTGCTAAACAGCAGCTATAAGTTGTTCTAACATGCATGAAAATGGTACAGATGGATTCCTTGAATTTTTCTGATAATTTTTCATATATAAATTATTTAATTTGGAGTTACGGTTGAATTTCTATGATTTATTGAAGTTTTAGCTATTTTCTGGAATTTCCTGATTATTTTTAAATCCAGAAAATACTTATTGCGTCAGCCCCACGTCACTGTGACGTCAGCAGGGTCAACTGGGCGCCCCAGGTCAAACCTGACGTGTGGGGGCCACACGTCAGTGACACAGGAGCTAATCCCGGTCAAACCCAGCGCTAACTGAGGTTTGACCAGGGGTGGGGCCCACAGTCAGTGGCCTAGGGGGTTGGTTAGGGCGTCATTAGCGCTAATTAAGCGTGCCACGTCGGCAGTCGCCGGAGTTTCGCCGGCGACGACCCAAAACGCGGCGGAGACGCACCGGGGTGGCTCGGGTTTCGTCTATACTGCACCGTTCGGTGCGCCCTTTGGCTCTACGGGGAGCTGGCGCGATGGCGCGTCGGATGGTCGTGGTCTCCGGGCCTGGGGTGGCCGGAGTCGACGGCGGCGAGCTCGGTTGCGGCCGCCGGAGCTCGGGTGAGACACAGGCGACCACTAGGGGGCACGAGAGGGCGAGCTGCGGCAGGCAACGGGCTCGTGGAGACGTTCTGAGCACGATGGTGCACTCAGGTGGGAGCTCCAGTGGCTCTGGCCACGACGGCGACGAGGCACGGCGGCGGCGAGCTTCGGCCGTGGTGGAAGAAGGAGCTAGGGGACGAAATCAGGTGCGGGGAGTGAGGGGAAGAGAAGAGGAGCTCACGGGGAGTCGGACGAGACGCTAAGTGGGCTCGGGGACGTCATGTCGGCGGCGAATCGAACGGCGGCGATTGCCGGCCGTAGCGATGAAGATGGCGGTGATGGCGTGGCTACAGGGCACCCGGCGTCGCATGCGTCGTGGTGGAGCTTCATGGGGTCGGGACGGAGCTCAGGGGTGTGGAGAGGGAGCGAGGGGGTGGCTGTGGCCGCGAGGGAGCTCGTCGGTGACGGCGGCTCCGTTCGGTCCAGGCGGGAGAGAGGGAGCAGAGGAGGGAGGGTCGAGGGGGGAGAGTGAGCGAAACGGTCAGCGGGATCGGGACGGCCTGCGGGAGTCGTCCACGCGGCCAGGGGCTCGTCGGCAAACAGGAGGTGGCCACGCGGCCGTGCGCGTGCGAGCACGCAGCTGCTTCGGGGCGAGGGGAGGAAGACGACGGAGGGCTGCAGTGGTGGGCTGGGCCGGCTTCTGCTGGGCCACCAGGTGGGTGGGCCTCAGGTAAGCGTTGGGTAAGTTTCTCTCTCTGCTTTTATTTACTGTTTTCTATTTTGTTCTGTTTTGTTTTGGTTTAGTAAAAATACTAAACCATTTTATAAAATCCTGAAAATAAATATGTGGCTAGAACTAAAATATACCAAACGACATAAAATGTTCCAGTAATTTTTGGACATATATTATTTATATATCAAATATATATCCAATGCAAATAGCTATTTATTTAATTTAAAGGCCCAAAATAATTAACTCTGAGATACCAAAAATATTGTTTTGAGTTTTACCTCTTTGCAATATTTTCAGAGACTAAGAGGAGCATTTTCTTGGACTTCTTTGAGGAGATTTTAATGTTGATCATTTTTAGAAGGTTTCTGAGGCTTTGAAAATTCCTCAATTCAAATTTCATTTGAATTAAAACATGATGCTCACATGAGGTCTAGCCTAGTGCATAACAGGACCAGGGATGTGACAGCCGTCTCGACGAGGTCGGTGCAGATGTCCGGCTCAGTGCCCGGTTCGCCGATCTTGCCGATGTAAACGTGGATTCCGCCAAAGGGGACCCGGTACCCGTACTCAATTAAGCCGGCCTTGGGGCCCCAGCCTGCATTGTCGATGTAGAGCTTTCCACGACAACTCTTGGTCATCCGGCCAACCGCGTATCCCTTGAGTCCTTCAAAGTTGCCCTTCAAGAACTCGAAACCAACGTGCGATAGCCCCATGGTGGGCGCCAACTATCATGGAATTAACACGTCAGATGTCCTAGTGAGAGGACTTAGTCGTGGAGCCATCGCAATGAGATTAGCTTAAAGGGGTTAAACCGTACAAATGACACGGGGAGTTTATACTGGTTCGGCCCCTTGCAGTGAAGGTAAAAGCCTACGATCCAGTTGTGGTGGAATTGATGGGATCTCGATGAGCAGGGAGCGAATCTGCTTTACCTATCTCTCGAGTTGTTGTTTCTTGTCCCTGAACCGCCATCGGGTCATCCCTTTGTATACACAGGTTGACGCCGGCGGTTTATAGAATACCGAGGCCGGCTCATACATGTGTCCGACTCGGTTTATACCTTTCCCTAACTTACAACACAAGTTAGATATCTCATGGTTGTTTATGTCTATGGGCTCTAGGCCTCTAAGCTTCAATAGTAAAGCGCCATACTCCTTATCTTCATGGGCTTCAATACGGATGTGCATAACCCGGCCCCTCCTGGGAGGTTTATACTCAGTAGTTATATCCCCAACACATACCGGAAGTATTGTAGTGTCCAGATACTTACGACTTTACCAGGGGCTTGTCCCTGGGAAACCACTCCTCATCGCTGTAGGTGGCTGTTGTGGAGTGGTCCGGAGGGAGGGTCCTTCCCTTCTTGGAAACTTCGGCCTCCCCAGATGGGGCGGCCTTCCTTTTCTACCCCCTCCCCCCCCGCCCGGTTGGGGGGGGGGAGGACTTTCCTCTTCCTCCTCCTTGTTTTTGTTGGAGGAGCGCGCCTCGGTATCTTCGGACGATGAGTCCGATACAACCATGCACCGGAGACCTTTCTGGTCCTCGCGGCCTTCTTCTTGGCCTTCTTCTCCGGCACCTTGTAGGGCGCCGGAAACAACATCTCCATTAAGAGAGCCGTTGCTGGATCTTTAGGTAGTGGAACTGGACAGTCGACCCGCTCCACAGTTGCTACCCAGTCCTGTTAAATTGGTGTGGGGGCTTAGATCCCTCCCATGAATATACTGGGGAAAGGAGCATCTTGTAAAATACAGATGGCTTACAGGATTGGCGCGGTGCTTTGCGCTGAGTCCGTGATCCTCGGTAATGGGAGGAGGTACCTCGGCGGCCTTGAAGAGCACCTTCTAGACATCTTTGTGCATCATGTCGAAGAGCTCTCGTAGCGTCTGGTGTTCGGCCAGGTTGAAATCCCACATATTGAATGCCCGTCTTTGACACGGAAGGATCCAACGGAAAACCATGACCTGGACCATGTTGACAAGCTTGATTTTCTTGCTTATCATATTTTTGACACAGTTCTGGAGTCCGGTCTGCTCCGCCGGCTCACCCCAGGCTAAGACCTTCTATTTCCAGGAGGTGAGCCGCATGGGGATGCCAAATCTAAATTCGGGGGCCGCCGCCCAGTTGGAGTCGTGCGGCTCGGTGATATAGAACTACCCCGATTGCCACCCCTTCACGGTCTCCACATAGGAGCCGTCGAGCCAAGTGACGTTGGGCATCTTGCCCACCATGGCGCCTCCGCACTCTGCTTGCTGGCCGACCACCACCTTCGGCTTCACGTTGAAGGTCTTCAGCCACAGGCCAAAGTGGGGCTTGATGCGGAGGAAGGGCTTGCACACGATGATAAACGCCGAGATGTTGAGGATGAAATTGGGGGCCAGATCATGGAAATCTAGCCCGCAGTAAAACATAATCCCGTGGACAAATGGGTGCGGGGGAAATCCTAGTCCGCGGACGAAGTGGGCAAGGAATACAACCATATCGTGGGTTCTGGAGTAGGGACGATCTGCCCTGCGTCCGGGAGCTAGTGCGCGATGTCTGCGGCCAGGTATCCGGCCTCCCGGAGCTTTGTGATGTCCTCCTCTATAACCGAGGAGACCATCCACTTGCCTCCCGCTCTGGACATGTTTGGAATGGATTTACGGAGAAGGTGAGAACTTGGGCGCTGGAGCTCGAGCATGCAAGAATGGATGAGAGAGGGAAGAAGAAGGCGTGAGTGAAAAAGGGGAATCCTTATCTCTTTATAAAGGCAGTAGAAACGGTGCGCCTCCCCGCCTGCCCGGTGAAATCGCTTATTCCCCAAGCGCCACGATTGATGGCGCGGTTGGGTTACTGATACGTCTCCAACGTATCTATAATTTATGAAGCATTCATGCTATATTACTATGTGTTTTGAATGATTATGGGCTTTATTATACACTTTTATATTACTTTTGGGACTAACCTATTAACCAGAGGCCCAGCCCAGATTTGTTGTTTTATGCCTATTTCAGTATTTCGAGGAAAAGGAATATCAGACGGAGTCAAAACGGAACGAAATCAACTAGAGAAATTATTTTTGGAAGGAAACCCACCTGATGGACTTGGACTCCACGTCAGAATATACGGGAGGTGCTCACGAGGGTGGGGGCGCGCCCTCCCCCTGGGCGCGCCCCCCTGCCTCGTGGGGCCCCCGTAGCTCCACCGACGTTCTCCTTTCACCCATATATACCTACGTACCCTAAAACTTCCAGAACAAAAGATAGATCGGGAGTTCCGCCACCGCAAGCCTCTGTAGCCACCAAAAACCAAACGGGACCCTGTTCCGGCACCCTGCCGGAGGGGGATCCCATCACCGGTGGCCATCTTCATCATCCCGGCGCTATCCATGACGAGGAGGGAGTAGTTCACCCTCGGGGCTGAGGGTATGTACCAGTAGCTATGTGTTTGATCTCTCTCTCTCTCTCGTGTTCTCTCTCGTGTTCCATCTATGGCTCGATCTTGATGTATCCCGAGCTTTGCTATTGTAGTTGGATCTTATGATGTTTCTCCCCCTCTACTCTCTTGTGATGAATTGAGTTTCCCCTTTTGAAGTTATCTTATTGGATTGAGTCTTTTATGAACACTTGATGTATGTCTTGCGTGGGATAACCGTGGTGACAATGGGTTATTCTATTGATCCACTTGATGTATGTTTTGGTGATCAACTTGCGGGTTTCGTGACACTTGGGAACCTATGCATAGGGGTTGGCACACGTTCTTGACTCTCCGGTAGAAACTTTGGGGCACTCTTTGAAGTACTTTTATGTTGGTTGGATGAATCTGAGATTGTGTGATGCATATCGTATAATCATGCCCACGGATACTTGAGGTGACAATGGAGTATCTAGGTGACATTAGGGTTTTGGTTGATTTGTATCTTAAGGTGTTATTCTAGTACGAACTCTTTTATAGATCGATCCGAAAGAATAGCTTTGTGGTGGTTTCGTACCCGACCATAATCTCTACGTTTGTTCTCCGCTATTAGTGTCTTTGGAGTGACTCTTTGTTGCATGTTGAGGGCTTGTCATATGTTCTATCTATGTTATTATTGTTGAGAGAACTTACACTAGTGAAAGTATGAACCCTAGGCCTTGTTTCCTATCATTGCAATACCGTTTACGCTCACTTTTACCGCTTGTTACCTTGCTGTTTTTATTATTTCAGATTACAAAACCTATATCTACCATCTATTTTGCACTTGTATCACCATCTCTTCGCCGAACTAGTGCACCTATACAATTTACCATTGTATTGGGTGTGTTGGGGACACAAGAGACTTTTTGTTATTTGGTTGCAGGGTTGTTTGAGAGAGACCATCTTCATCCTACGCCTCCTACGGATTGATAAACCTTAGGTCATCCACTTGAGGGAAATTTGCTACTGTCCTACAAACCTGTGCACTTGCAGGCCCAACAACGTCTACAAGAAGAAGGTTGTGTAGTAGACATCAAGCTCTTTTCTGGCGCCGTTGCCGGGGAGGCTAGGTAAGTGAAGGTATATCTTTAGATCTTGCAATTGAATCTTTTTGTTTCTTGTTTTAGCACTTGTCTAGTTTATAATAGAAAAAATAAAAAAATGGAATTAAGTTTGTCTCAAACGCTTCACCTTTTTAATATCTTTCGTGAGTATGATGGAAAGGATAATTGTGCTCAAGTGCTAGAAGAAGAAATCTATAGAATGTTTGGTACTAAATTTGAATGATGAGCATGATTGCAATGTTGTTAGTATGAATTCCTTGAATATCCATGATGCTAATGATATGCAAAGCCACAAGCTTGGGGAAGCTATGTTTGATGAAGATGATATATTTTGTCCCCCAAGCTTTGATGAGCAAATTTACTATGATGAAAGCATGCCTCCTATCTATGATGATTATTGTGATGACACGTATGCTTTAAAGAATAATGATAACCATGAAACGTGTCATCTTGATCTTAATTTTCAATCACATAATAGTTATTTTGTTGAGTTTGCTCCCACTACTATTCATGAGAAGAAATTTGCTTATGTTGAGAGTAGTAAATTTTCTATGCTTGTAGATCATGAAAAGAATGCTTTAGGTGCTGGTTATATTGTTGAATTAATTCATGATGCTACTGAAAATTATTATGAGAGAGGAACAAATGCTTGTAGGAATTGCAATAATGTCAAGTTTCCTCTCTATGTGCTTAAAATCTTGAAGTTATGCTTGTTGTGCCATCCTATGCTAGTTGATTATTGTTCCCATAAGTTGTTTGCTCCCAAAATCCCTATGCATACGAAGTGGGTTAGACTTAAATGTGCTAGTCATATGCTTCATGATGCTCCCGTTATGTTTCAATTCTCATCTTTTTTGTGAGCATCATTATCATCATCATGCCTAGCTAGGGGCGTTAAACGATAGCGCTTGTTGGGAGGCAACCCAATTTTATTTTAGTTTCTTACTTTTTGGTTCTGTTTAGTAATAAATAATCCATCTAGCCTCTGTTTAGATGTGGTTTTGTGTTTTAATTAGTGTTTGTGCCAAGTAGAGCCTTTGGGAAGACTTGGGTGAAGTCTTTATGATCATGCTGTAAAAAACAGAAACTTTAGCGCTCACGAGATTAGCTGCCATGTTTTACTGGAGAGTGCTTTTAGGTTGATTCTTTTTGCACATGATGAATACACAAATTGCTCAGGTCCAGAAATTTATTTCATAATTTTTAGGGTTCCAGAAGTATACTTTTTATATAGATTAATACAAACTGTTCTGTTTTTGACAGATTCTGTTTTCTATGTGTTGTTTGCTTTTTTTGACGAATCTATGAGTAGTATTGGAGGGCATGAATCATAGATAAGTTGGAGTACAGTAGATATTACAACAATATGAATTTAGAATGAGTTCATTACAGTACCTAAGTGGTGGTTTTATTTTCTTATACTAACGGAGCTTACGAGTTTTGTTTTGAGTTTTGTGTGGTTGAAGTTTTCAAGTTTTGGGTAACGATTCGATGGACAATGGAATAAGGAGTGGCAAGAGCCTAAGCTTGGGGATGCCCAAGGCACCCCAAGGTAATATTCAAGGACAACCAAGAGCCTAAGCTTGGGGATGCCCCGGAAGGCATCCCCTCCTTCGTCTTCGTACCATCGGTAACTTTACTTGGAGCTATATTTTTATTCACCACATGATATGTGTGTTGCTTGGAGCGTCATTTTATTTTGTTAGTATTTTCTTGATGTTATTTAGATTAGTGTTTTGCATCTTTAGTTTCAATAAAAAAGTCAAGGATAGCCTTTGCCATGCTTATTTTGCTACTATACATGGTGCTGTTTGAAAACAGAAAGTTTACCGCTGTTGCAAAAATTCCTAGAAAAGTCAGAGAATGGTATAACGTTGAATCTTTTTGCATATTAAGCTCTGATAAATTTATTACAGTGGGAATTTTAGTTCATAATTTTTGGAGTCAGGGAAGTATTGATACTCTTGCATTCTTTACAGACTGTACTGTTTTGGCAGATTCCTGTTATGGTTGCATTGTTTGCATATGTTTGCTTGTTTAATGATTCTATTTGAGGATAGGAGTATTAAATATGCAGAGGCATTTAGTATGCAATGTTGAATAATAATTTTAGTGATTTGTTACAGTAGAAAATGATAAGGTTTTGCATTGGTTTATACTAACCTATCTCACGAGTCTTGTTGAGTTTGTTGTGAATGAAGCTTTTGATAAAAAGAGAAACCATGATATGAGAGGAATTAAGGAGACACAAAAGCTCAAGCTTGGGGATGCCCAAGGCACCCCAAGATAATATTTCAAGAAGTCTCAAGCATCTAAGCTTGGGGATGCCCCGTAGGCATCCCACCTTTCTTCTTCAACAACTATCGGTTAGTATCGGTTGAGCCTAAGTTTTTGCTTCTTCACATGAGTTGTGCTATCCTTGCAATGTAATTTTATTTTGTTTTGCTTGCTGCTTGAATACAATACCAAGATCTGAAATTCTTAAATGAGAGAGAGTCTTCACATAGTTGCATAATTATTTAGCTACTCATTGATCTTCACTTATATCTTTTTGGAGTAGCTTTTCATTTACTCGTGTGCTTCACTTATATCCTATGAGTAAATGGTTGAATAAGTTGAATGTCACAAATCTGAAATTGTATATGTTTCATTTGCTTATCCCATGGGGAGTAATGACTTCACATCTAAGAAGTAGAGGTTGTAAATTTATTAACAGTTAGCAAGCATTGTATTAGTCATTTGAACAATTCATGAAAGAATATTGAAGGAAGAGAGATTTCACATATAAATATATTATCATAGACATCTTTCATAATTGGGAACACTCATTAAGTATGACATGATAAAGAGTTGATGTTGGACAAGGAAGACAACGTAATGGGTTATGTTTTCTCGCATCTCAGTTAAAGTATATTGTCATGGATCATTCAAACATGTTGAGCTTGCCTTTCCCCCTCATGCTAGCCAAAATTCCTAGCACCAAGTAGAGATACTACTTGTGCTTCCAAATATCCTTAAACCCAGTTTTGCCATGAGTGTCCACCATACCTACCTATATGCGGTATTTACCTGCCGTTCCAAGTAAATTTGCATGTGCCAAACTCTAAACCTTCAAATTATAATCTGTTTTGTATGCCCGAATTGCTCATGTAGCAACTAGGGGCTGTCAGTGTCTTCCATGCTAGGTGGGTTATTCTCAAGAGGATTGGACTCCACTCCTCATTCACGAGAAAGTGGCGGTAACCGGGATGCCCAGTCCCATGATCCAAAAAGATCAAAGCAAATCAGAATAATTAAACAAAACTCCCCCAGGATTGTTGTTAGTTGGAGGCACTCGTTGTTTCGAGCAAGCCATGGATTGATGCTTGTTGGTGGTTGGGGGAGTATAAATTTTTACCATTCTGTTTGGAACTGCCTATAATGTATGTAGTATGGAAGATATTGGGAACTCTTGGTTGTTATGTTGACAATGAGATCATACCTCTCAAAATTATTTATCTCTATTTTAAAAATTGAGCTTTGGCACCTCTGCAAATCCCTGCTTCCCTCTGCGAAGGGCCTATCTTTTACTTTATGCAAGAGTCAAGGTGATCTTCACCTTTCCCTTTTTCATTTTATCCTTTGGCAAGCACTTCATGGTGGGGTGATCCTGATATATATATCCAATTGGATGTACGTTAGCATGAACTATTATTGTTGACATCACCCAAAGGTGAATAAGTTTGGAGGCAACATTATAAGCCCCAATCTTTCTCTGTGTCTGATTAAAACTTCATAACCACAAGTATTGCGTGAGTGTTAGCAATTGTAGAAGACTATATGATAGTTGAGTATGTGGAGTTTGCTATTCCTGAAAATAAGATAAATTGCAATTGTTTTGATGACTAATAATGAAGTTTGCTAGTTTTCAAGAATGTTTATGGTCTATGCTTGATATGTGAATTGCTTGTCACTTTATCGTGAGAAGTTTTATGAGATGAACTACTGTTATGACATATAATCATGCTAGAAAAGGTGATTGAAATTATCGTTGATCAAACTTGTACACCTCTAGCATTCACACTTCATAAATTCTTTCTTTATCATTTACCTACTCGAGGACGAGTAGGAATTAAGCTTGGGGATGCTGATACGTCTCCAACGTATCTATAATTTATGAAGCATTCATGCTATATTACTATGTGTTTTTAATGATTATGGGCTTTATTATACACTTTTATATTACTTTTGGGACTAACCTATTAACCGGAGGCCCAGCCCAGATTTGCTGTTTTATGCCTATTTCAGTATTTCGAGGAAAAGGAATATCAGACGGAGTCAAAACGGAACGAAATCAACTAGAGAAGTTATTTTTGGAAGGAAACCCGCCTGATGGACTTGGACTCCACGTCAGAAGATACGGGAGATGCTCATGAGGGTGGGGGCGCGCCCTCCCCCCTGGGCGCACCCCCTGCCTCGTGGGGCCCCCGTAGCTCCACCGACGTTCTCCTTTCACCCATATATACCTATGTACCGTAAAACTTTCAGAATAGAAGATAGATAGGAAGTTCCGCTGCCGCAAGCCTCTGTAGCCACCAAAAACCAATCGGGACCCTGTTCCGGCACCCTGCCGGAGGGGGATCCCATCACCGGTGGCCATCTTCATCATCCCGGCGCTATCCATGACGAGGAGGGAGTAGTTCACCCTCGGGGCTGAGGGTATGTACCAGTAGCTATGTGTTTGATCTCTCTCTCTCGTGTTCTCTCCCGTGTTCCATCTATGGCTCGATCTTGATGTATCCCGAGCTTTGCTATTGTAGTTGGATCTTATGATGTTTCTCCCCCTCTACTCTCTTGTGATGAATTGAGTTTCCCCTTTTGAAGTTATCTTATTGGATTGAGTCTTTTATGAACACTTGATGTATGTCTTGCGTGGGATAACCGTGGTGACAATGGGTTATTCTATTGATCCACTTGATGTATGTTTTGGTGATCAACTTGCGGGTTTCGTGACACTTGGGAACCTATGCATAGGGGTTGGCACACGTTCTTGACTCTCCGGTAGAAGCTTTGGGGCACTCTTTGAAGTACTTTTATGTTGGTTGGATGAATCTGAGATTGTGTGATGCATATCGTATAATCATGCCCACGGATACTTGAGGTGACAATGGAGTATCTAGGTGACATTAGGGTTTTGGTTGATTTGTATCTTAAGGTGTTATTCTAGTACGAACTCTTTTATAGATCGATCCGAAAGAATAACTTTGTGGTGGTTTCGTACCCGACCATAATCTCTACGTTTGTTCTCCGCTATTAGTGTCTTTGGAGTGACTCGTTGTTGCATGTTGAGGGATTGTCATATGTTCTATCTATGTTATTATTGTTGAGAGAACTTACACTAGTGAAAGTATGAACCCTAGGCCTTGTTTCCTATCATTGCAATACCGTTTACGCTCACTTTTACCGCTTGTTACCTTGCTGTTTTTATATTTTCAGATTACAAATACCTTTATCTACCATCTATTTTGCACTTGTGTCACCATCTCTTCGCCGAACTAGTGCACCTATACAATTTACCATTGTATTGGATGTGTTGAGGACACAACGGACTTTTTGTTATTTGGTTGCAGGGTTGTTTGAGAGAGACCATCTTCATCCTATGCCTCCTACGGATTGATAAACCTTAGGTCATCCACTTGAGGGAAATTTGCTACTGTCCTACAAACCTGTGCACTTGCAGGCCAAACAACGTCTACAACAAGAAGATTGTGTAGTAGACATCAGTTACCCACACCCGTATTGATGAGAATCCGGTAATAAGGGGACACGATCTCTGCTTCGACAAGACGTGCCAATAAAAACCGCCTCGCGATATGTGCGGTGGTAGGTTGAGAAAAACGGTTCGCGTAATGACCGGGCCGCGGCGTGATGTCACGCTATGGAAAGTTGTCAGCAAATTAGATTTGTGAAATATTGTGCTCTCTATGGTGCTATGTGGAAATTATTTTGCAGAGCCGGACACCATCCTCATATTCAAGATCTTCTATGGAGTATTCAGAGAAGGAACCCGCCTTGCAAGGCCGAAGACAACTTTCGTGCCGGACTCATCGTCATTGAAGCCTGGTTCAGGGGCTACTGAGGGAGTCATGGATTAGGGGGTCCTTGGACAGCCGGACTATATACTTTAGTCGGACTGTTGGACTATGAAGACACAAGATTAAAGACTTCGTCCCATGTCCGTGTGGGACTCTCCTTTGCGTGGAAGGCAAGCTTGGCAATTCGGATATGTAGATCTCCTTCTCTATAACCGACTATGTGTAACCCTAGGCCCCTCCAGTGTCTATATAAACCGGAGGGTTTAGTCCGTAGGACAAGAACAATCAGAATCATAGGCTAGCTTATAGGATTTAGTCTCTATGATCTCGTGGTAGATCAACTCTTGTAATACTCATATCATCAAGATCAATCAAGCAGAAAGTAGGGTATTACCTCCATCGAGAGGGCCCGAACCTGGGTAAACATTGTGTCCCCCGCCTCCTATTACCATTAGCCTTAGACGCATAGTTCGGGACCCCCTACTAGAGATCCGCTGGTTTTGACACCGACAGGGACCAGAAAAGGTCTCCAGCGCGAGGTTGTATCGGACTCATCGTCCGAAGACACCGCGGGGCGCTCCTCCAACAAAAACAAGGAGGAGGAAGAGGAAAGTCCTCCCTCCCCCAACCGGGGGGGGGGGGAGAAAAGGAAGGCCGCCCCATCCCGGGAGGCCAAAGGGTCCAAGAAGGGAAGGTCCCTCCCTCTGGACCACTCCACAACAGCCGCCTTGAGCGACGAGGAGTGGTTGCCCAGGGACAAGCCCCTGGCGAAGTTGTAAGTATTCAGACACTATAATACTTCTGGTATGTTTATATTTATTGCTTCTTATCATGTCAAATATGATTGTGCAGTCCTTCCAAAGCCCACATCGGCGCATCCTCCTCGGATGGGTCCTTGAGCCAGTCGGCGATGAATAGTGATTCACTCCCGACGGCCACCACCCCCCGGCCCGCGGACGACGCCGAGGTGTTGTCTCAAAGGATACCGAACCAGGGGGAGACAGTTCCGGAGACGCCCCAAGGTGAAATCCCCGACGTCAGGCACATGGGGGGAAGACCCCCATGGACTCTGATGACAGGGGCCGCAGCAAGTCTGGCCCCCAGCCGGATACTACGCCAGAACCTCCAGTGGTTCCAGATTCAGGTAGGCATCCCCTTACTAATAGGGGCGAGCCGCCTGTGCCGATGACCTCTGTCCATCCAGAGGCATCAGACAACTTGTTGGAAGCGCTTCACGGCGCTTCCATTGACAAAGAGCACCGCACCATCATGAGTGCGGTTATCAAGAAGGTTCGGTCCGCCAAAAGCGGACTGGCCGAAGCCTGCGCTAGCCTCCTAACAAGCTTTGAGGTAAGTAATCAAATTTTGAGAAAGTATCATAGCATAGACAGTAGCCCCTGATGCTCTCTTTGGTGTTTGGAAAGAAAGGCCGAACAAAGGATCAAATAACATCCACAGGACTCTAATCAGAATATGTCTATGTGAATAAGCAGGCATTGCTATTGGCAGCTGCCGCCCGTACTGCAGAAGTCTCCGGACTGAATCGGGACCTGGAGCGGAACGAGGAAGAGCTCGGCCTCGTGAAGAGGCAGCTCGAGGAGAACAAAGGTAAGTGATACCCCGTCTGTATATTGATAAAGTAAAATGGTTTTAGCTCATAGAATCATGATGAACTTTAATAGGGGCCATGACCAAAGTGGCGGCCCTGAAAAAGGCGTTGTCCGAGGCCGAAGACAAAGCGGCCAAGGAGCACATCGAGCGCGAAAAGCAAGAGGCCCGAGTTGACGAGGTCCAGCAAGAGCTGCAGGATTTCATCAAGAAATATGAGTCCTTGTAGCGTGACTCTAAGATGCAAGAGTCCAAGCTTGCGAAGGCCCTCCAGAGTGCACAAGATGCCAAGGCCGAAGCCCAGAATGCCCTTCAGGAGATTCAGGCGGCCAAGAAGATAGCGGGGGGTAAGGCATTCATTATGCAAAGCAAGCATGTGAAGGAGACTTTCCTTTTACTTACCCGAATTCGGAGCTCTCCAGGAGCATTCGCAGATCTGCGGCTCAGCATATCGGATGCCGCGGAGTTCTATCGGGCCGAAGAAGGGAGCTCGACGGAGAAGTTGTTCTGGTCTCAGTATACTGGGACCAAACATCCGATGCCCTTGAGAGACCAGCTGAAGCAACTCGTCGAACTTCACAAGGCGGCCGAACTGGCCATGAAGGATCTTATAGTCTGGATGTGGCCTGGCGAGCCCCTGCCCAGCAGCTACTTCGTCCTAGTAAAGCGGCTTGTCAATGCCTGTCCACGGCTTGATGCCATTAAGCGGTCAGTCTGCATTGAAGGTGCGCGCAGGGCCTTCGCCCATGCAAAAGTGCACTAGGCGAAGATCGATGCCGAGAAGCTGGTGATGGATGGGCCACCGAAAGGCAAGGGGCACCGCCACCCCGAAAAGTATTATGACGGTGTCATGAAGGGCACCCGCCTTGTGGCGGAGGAATGTGCTAAGGATGTAATATTTGAATAAATGTACTCATTTGATCATGTAATATGAAAACGAGTTCATGTGCGCTATGTGACGCTTGTTGATTTAAAATATTACCTTCTGTGTGGCCATTTATAAAATCTGAGAGTTGCCCAGTCGTCGGCTTCTACCCCATGTTACTAGTACTGGGGTGTTCGGGATAAATCTAAACACTCTTCATCCAAATTTTTGGTCCTTTCAGGAGGTGTAGCGCAGCGAACAGGGCAATCAGACTATACAGCTTTATCACTCTCACTTAGCCATAGAAGTCTACAATTTTAAATTTTGGCGAAGCCTCTAGTATTCGGAAGGCCGAACTTGGGGTGCTATACACGCCTAAATAGGACAAGGTCGATTCCTCGCCCGAAGCGAAAAAAATCTTCAAGGATTTGAGACCTCTCGAACAGCGACCAACTCTCGCCGCATCATGACAGTCAGTTTTCGGCTTTCTCTACTAAGGTGCTCGTCTAGAAGAACCGGGACACAATCGCAGTAGTTCTCCCTGTGCTACCTTAGCCGATATAGCACTCCTGCTCGACGGGATCCTCAGGAACGATGAATTCTTCGTCGTCGAGGCTCACCTCGTCTTCGGAGAGGGGCATGTAATTGTCATCCTCTGATTCTCCATCTGTTCCCTGTTCCTTAGGGCTAGCTTGCCCATCCTCCCGCTCGGCCTGCTCGAAGCCTGGCTGGGCGGGGTTGTTTTCGTCTTTGGCGCCATCCGGATTACTATCGTCTCTTGTGCCGGTATCGCTATTTTTGCTATGGCGGGGCGTAGAGCGGCGCCGATGACGCCGGTGCTTAGATTGCTTCTCACGGGGATTATCCTCCGTTGCCTCATCGCCATTGCTTTCTTTGGGGTTGTCCACCATATATATATCATATGATGAGGTGACTGTCCAGCGCCCTATGGGCGGTGGTTCCTGTTCCTCTCCAGCATCGCCGTCCATACCGTCGATGTCTTCGGAGTCAAAATCAAGCATGTCGGTTAGATCATCGACAGTGGCTACCAACTGGGTGGTGGGTGGGCAAGGAATTTCTTTGTCGTCCGCTTCCCACTCAAGCCGGACATAGTTCGGCCAAGAGTCTCCTGACAAGGAGAGAGACCTCAATGAATTTAGCACGTCGCCCAAGGGTGAGTGCTGAAAGATATCCGCAGAGGTAAACTCCATGATCGGTGCCCAATCAGATTGGATAGGCACGGACGCACGCGGTTCAGAACCTATGGCCGGAGACGAGTCTGAGGGTCCGATGACACAGATCTCTTTGGAGGTGAAGACTGTGTTCGGCTCTAGCGCCGATGAATGTGTGGTCTCCGTGATGGGGTCTATCCACCTGTCCTCGGATGGCACAATCTGCTCCGAATTAAATGCCGGAGCAGCCGTAGGTGTGGTCTCCCGAACATCGTCTGTCGGTGTCAAAACCGGCGGATCTCGGGTAGGGGGTCCCGAACTGTGCGTCTAGGCGGATGGTAACAGGAGACAAGGGAAACGATGTTTTTACCCAGGTTCGGGCCCTCTCGATGGAGGTAAAACCCTACTCCTGCTTGATTGATATGGATGATATGGGTAGTACAAGAGTGGATCTACCACGAGATCAAGGAGGCTAAACCCTAGAAGCTAGCCTATGGTATGATTGTTGTAATGGTTGTTCGTCCTATGGACTAAAACCCTCCGGTTTATATAGACACCGGAGAGGGCTAGGGTTACACAGAGTCGGTTACAATGGTAGGAGATCTACATATCTGTATCACCAAGCTTGCCTTCCACGCCAACGAAAGTCCCATCCGGACACGGGACGAAGTCTTCAATCTTGTATCTTCATAGTCTTGGAGTCGGGCCGATGATGATAGTCCGGCTATCCGGACACCCCCTAGTCCAGGACTCCCTCAGTAGCCACTGAACCAGGCTTCAATGACGATGAGTCCGGTGCGCATATTGTTCGTCATTGCAAGGCGGGTTCCTCCTCCGAATAATTCATAGAAGATTGTGAACACCAGGATAGTATCCGGCTCTGCAAAATAAATTCGACATTCCACTGTAGAGAGAATAATATTTACACAAGTTCAATCTGCTGACGTATTTCGTGGCATGACGTCATTCCACTACCAAACCTTCACTTGAATCGTTTTTTGTTATACCACCTCAGCGCGTTTAGCGAAGAGGTTTCCTTGGCACGTCTTGTCGAAGCAGAGATCGTGTTCCCCTTATTCCGGAATTCTCATCAATACGGACATGGGTAACCCAACCGCGCCATTGATGGTGGCGCTTGGGAGATAAGCGAGTTTTACCAGGCCGGTGGGGACGCATAGTTTTTGTCCGCCCATATATAAGGGGATAAGGATCCACCTCTTTTACCTACGCCTTCTTCCTCCTTTGCTTATCCATCTCCGCGCACTCGAGCTCCAGTGCCCAAGCCCGCACACCTCGTCTCAACCTTCTCCAACCATGTCCGGAGCGGGAGGCAAGTGGATGATCTCTTCCATTACGGAGGAGCACATCGAGAAGTTGCGCGGCACCGGATACCTGTCCAGCGACATCGCGCACCGGCTTCCCGACAAGGGGCAGCTCATCCCCACCCCCAGGCCCCATGAGAGGGTCGTATTCCTTCCCTACTTCCTCCGCGGACTGGGCTTCCCACCTCATCCCTTCGTCCGGGGGCTCATGTACTACTACGGCCTGGACTTCCACGATCTAGCGCCAAACTTCATCCTCAACATTTCGGCATTTATCATCATGTGTGAGGCCTTCCTCTGCATCCAGCCCCACTTCGGCTTGTGGCTGAAAACCTTCAATGTCAAGCCGAAGGTAGTGAAGGGCATCCAAGCGGAGTGCAAGATGCCCAACGTCCTCTCGCTCGAGGGCACCTTTGTGGAAACCATCAAAGGATGGCAATCGGGGTGGTTCTACATCACCGAGCTGCGTGACCCTAAATGGGCTGCGGCCCCCGAGTTCAGATCTGGTTCCCCCATGCAGCTCACCTCCTTGAAAGAGAAGGGCTTGCTATGGGGCAGTTCGGAGGAGCTGACCGGACTCCAATCCTGTCTCCAGACCTTGGGGAACAAGAAGCTCAAGCTTGTCGACGTGATCTAGGTCATGCTCGTCCGCCGGATTCTCCCCTGCCAACAACGGGCCTTCAATTTGTGGGAGTTCGATCCGGCACAGCACCAGACCCTTAGCGGGCTCTTCGACACAACGTACGAAGCTGCCTGGAGGGTGCTGTTCAAGGGGGTAGAAGCCCCCGCATCCGCGACTGAAGATCGCGGATTCAGCACGAAATGCCCGGCCGGTGCGGTAAGTTATCCTTTATGGGACACGTATTCTTTCACAGTTTGACACTATGTGGGATCTAAAATTCCCAATGCCTTTAACAGGACTGGCAGAGGACGTCCGGATAGGTTAACTGTGCGGCTCCCCTCCCCGAAGAACCAGCAGATGCCCGTTTAACGGGGCTGCTAGTCCCGACACTTTATGTGGTGCCGGAGAAGAAGGCCACGGGAACCCGAAGGAGTTCCCGGCGCCAGGTGGTATCGGACTCATCGTCCGATGACTCCGCGGCGGACTCCTCCCCCGAAGGCGAGGAGGAGAAAGAAGACTCTCCCCAGGAGGGGGAGAGAGGAAGAGGAAGGCTTCCCCAACGGGGGAGGCCGAAGGGTCCAAGAGGGGAAGGACCCTTCCTCCGGACAGCTCCACCAACGCCAACGACGGCGACGAGGAGTGGCCCGCAAGGGCCAAGCCCCTGGCAAGATCGTAAGTATCCGGATTCCTGAGTGATTTGTAATTTCTCTTTTGTGCCACGTAGTGTCCTTCTAATGTCGCATACTACCTGTAGCCCGGCCGAGGAGGATCTTCCCGCTTCATCCAGCGGGTCCTTGGCTCCGTCGGATGTAGATTCCATTCCGACCGCCTCCACCCCTCGCGATGTTGAGGACGCCAAGGTGGGGTCCCAGGAGGGGACCCGCCAGGAGGGGGAGGCTCCGGAGGTGCCACAAGGCAGCCTCCCGGACTTCATGCCGGACTCCGTGCCGGAACCCGCAGTGGTTCTGGAGTCAGGTAGGCGGCCCCTTCGTAAGAAGGGCAAGACCGTGACACCGGCAGCCTCCGTCCAACCGGAGGCGCCGGACAACTTGTTGGAGGCGCTCAATGGTGCTTCCATCGAGGAAGAACACCGCACTATTATGAGTGCGGTGATTCAGAAGGTTCAGCTCGCCAAGAGCGGGCTGACCGAAGCCTGCAGCAGCCTTCTAACAGGCTTTGAGGTAAGAAGTTTTAAAATATGCAATGTAATACCGCATAGACAGTAGCCCCTGATGCTCGGTTCGGTGTTCGGAAAGAAAAGCCGGACTGAGGATCTAAAAAGATATAGGCAAAAGTTCTAAAAATTATGTCAATATGGGTTTGCAGGCTGCGCTGCTGACCTCTGTCGCATTGACTGCGGAGGTCGGTGCTTTGAAGCAGGACCTCGAGCGGACCGAGAACGAGCTCGGTCTTGCCAAGAAGCAGCTCAAGGACAAAGAAGGTGAGGAACACCGTATTAAATTTGTACCTTACAGAAAAGGATTTTGGTTGCAATAGAAATAACAAGGATAACGTGGGTACTGCAGGGGCCACGAACGAGGTGGCGACCCTGAAGGAGGCCGTGTCCGCGGCCGAACGCAATGCGGCCGCGGAGCGAGCGGAGCGAGAGAAGCAGGAGGCGCGGGTGGCGGAGGTGCGGCAAGAGCTCCAGGCTCTCATGGAAAAGCATGAGAGTTTGGAGCGCGACTCGAAGACTCGAGAGTCTGAGCTTGCCTCGGCTCTTGAAAGTGCCAAAGCCGCTAAGGCCGAGGCCCACAAGGCCCTCCAGGAGATTGAGGCGGTGAAGAAAATAGCGGCGGGTAAGGCATTTTTCATGCAAAGCAAGCATGTGAATGTAAATTACCTGTTACTTACCCGGATTCGGAGCTCTCCAGGAGCATTTGCAGATCTGCCTCGCAGCGTATCCGATGCCGCCGCATTCTACCGGGCCGAGGAGGGGAGTTCGACGGAGAAGGTCTTTTGGTCTCAGTATGCTGAGGCCGGACATCCGGTGCCCCCTAGCGACCAGCTAAAGCAGCTGGTTGAGCTCCATAAGGTAGCTGAGCAGGCCATGAAGGGCCTCATAGTCCGGCTGTGGCCTGGGGAGGCCATGCCTGGGAGCAACTTCGGCCTCGTGCGGCAGCTGGTGGATGCGTGCCCTTGGGTGGAGGTCATCAAGCGCTCCGCCTGTATTGAAGGTGCCCGTCGGGCCCTTGCCCGTGCAAAGGTACACTAGGGAAGGCTGGATGCTGAGAGGCTTCTGACGGACGCGCCGCCGGCGGGCAAGGAGTATCGTACGCCCGAAATGTACTATAAGAGTGTCCTGAAGGGTGCCCGCAAGATTGCGGATGAGTGCCCCAGAGATGTAATTTTTTAGTAAACTCGCAATGTGTTATCCTGTGCGCTGAAAACTTTGTTCATATGCGCTAAGAAACGCTTATTAATTTAAAATATTACCTTCTGTGCGGCCATTTATCAAATCTGAGAGATGGCAAGTCGTTGGCTTCAGCCCCCAAGCCACGAGTGTTGGGGTGTTCGAGATAATTTTGAGCGCTCTTTTTCCATTTTTGGGTCCATCTAGGGAGGCTCTCAACACAACGAACAAGGCAACCGGACTTATAATGCTTGAACACTCTCACTTAGCCATAGAATTCTATAATTTTAAATTTCGGTGAAGCCCCTAGTGTTCGGAAGACCGAATTCGGGGCGCTATCCACGCCTGGGCCGGACACAGCCGGTTCCTCGCTCTAAGCGGCATAAGTCTTTAGGGACTCGAAAAGACCTCTCGAACAGCGACCAGCTCTCGCCTTATCATGACGGTCAGTTTTAGCTTTCTCCACTGAGGCGCTCGCCCAGCTCAACCGGGGCGCAATCGCAGTGGTTCTCCCAGTGCTACCTTAGCCGATAGAACGGAACGTAAGGTACCAAAACATGGGAGCCGGGCAAACCCAACTATTGACCCAAGACATGATTCGGAGCCGATGCATATAATGCTATAAGTTCGGGGTGCCGCACTTGTGAAAGTGTTCGGACTTTACACCATAATGCAGGGAACATAAGCCCCTGGTGTATTCGGCCGTACCAGATTGTACGGATGCGAGATGTCATAAATGAACATATATATAAAGAAAAGGAATGCAATTATAAACGAAAAATGATGCATTGTTTATTCAAGGAATTCTGCTATGAGTGCAGAACGATGCAAATAGTGCGGTAAGCAAGGGTTTGGACTATTAGACATGTCCCCCTCTAGGGGTAGGCTGCGGAATGGTGTAATAAACAGATTTAATGCTCATAATGGAGACCACCTGAGTGTTCGTCGTAGCCATTGTTCCTCCCTGGCTGTTGCATCGTGAGTTCGGCAGATCTACTGCCGGACAAGGCCTCTGGTAAATGGAGTCCTGTGGATAAAATAAAAAAGGAAAAGAAAAAGAGCGACACACTTGGGAGCCCCTGGTGTGGTTGAGCTGCACTCTGGGCCTGTCGTGGTCGTGCCCCTACCCCTATGCCCAAGGTATCTCCAGAGCGTAATGATGTACGCGGAGAGCTTGTCTTGCAATCATGCAAGGGCTGGGGTTCGGGCCGCATTGCTACGCGTGCTCGGAACGTGCCAGGTTGTCTTGATGTATGTTACTTCGGGCGGGTTTAATCATGTCCGGTCTTTTAACGACTGGACTCGAAAATTGCCTTAAGAGGCTGCTCTGTACTTCTGCCGCGAGAGCCGCTGTGTGTTCCTCCATTTGGAGGGAGCGTTCAGTGTTTCCGTTGACCATGATGACTCCACGAGGGCCTGGCATCTTGAGCTTGAGGTATGCATAATGCGGCACCACGTTGAATTTTGCAAACGCGGTTTGCCCGAGCAGGGTGTGATAGCCACTGCGGAACGGGACTATGTCGAAGATTAACTCCTCGCTTCGGAGATTATCCGGGGATCCGAAGACCACTTCGAGTGTGACCGAGCCTGTACAATTGGCCTCGACACCTGGTATGACGCCTTTGAAGGTCGTCTTTGTAGGTTTAGTCCTTGAGGGGTCTATGCCCATCTTGCGCACTGTATCCTGATAAAGCAGGTTCAGGCTGCTGCCGCCGTCCATGAGGACTCTAGTGAGGTGAAATCCATCGATGATTGGGTCTAAAACCAATGCGGCGAATCCGCCATGGCGGATCCTGGTGGGGTGGTCCCCTCGATCGAAAGTGATCGGGCAAGAGGACCATGGATTGAACTTCGGGGCGACTGGCTCCATCACATATACGTCCCTAAGTGCACGCTTCCGCTCCCTCTTGGGTATGTGGGTTGCGTGTATCATGTTTACCGTCCGTACTTGTGGGGGGAAACCCTTCTGTCCTCTACTGTTCGGCTGCCGGGTCTCCTCCTCGTCATCGCTATGCAGCCCCTTGTCATTGTTTTTGGCAATTAACTTGCCTGCCTGCTTAAATACCCAATAATCCCTGTTGGTGTGGTTAGCTGGCTTTTCGGGTGTGCCATGTATCCGGCAAGAGCGGTCGAGTATTCGGTCCAAATTGGACGGACCCGGAGTTGTTCTTTTGAATGGCTTCTTCCGCTGACCGGGTTTAGAGCCTCTGAATCCGGCGTTGACTGCCGTATCCTCAGTGTTATCATCGTTGACAGTAAAGGAAATATGCCCTAGAGGCAATAATAAAGTTATTATTTATTTCCTCATATCATGATAAATGTTTATTATTCATGCTAGAATTGTATTAACCGGAAACATGATACATGTGTGAATACATAGACAAACATATAGTCACTAGTATGCCTCTACTTGACTAGCTCATTAATCAAAGATGGTTACGTTTCCTAACCATAGACAGGTGTTGTCATTTGATTAGTGGGATCACATCATTAGAAGAATGATGTGATTGACATGACCCATTCCGTTAGCCTAGCACTTGATCGTTTAGTATACTGCTATTGCTTTCTTCATGACTTATACATGTTCCTGTAACTATGAGAATTATGCAACTCCCGTTTACCGGAGGAACACTTTGGGTACTACCAAACGTCACAATGTAACTGGGTGATTATAAAGGAGTACTACAGGTATCTCCAAAGGTACATGTTGAGTTGGCGTATTTCGAGATTAGGTTTTGTCACTCCGATTGTCGGAGAGGTATCTCTGGGCCCTCTCGGTAATGCACATCACTATAAGCCTTGCAAGCAATGTAACCAATGAGTTGGTTACGGGATGATGCATTACGTAATGAGTAAAGAGACTTGCCGGTAACGAGATTGAACTAGGTATTGGATACCGACGATCAAATCTCGGGCAAGTAACATACCGATGACAAAGGGAACAACGTATGTTGTTATGCGGTTTGACCGATAAAGATCTTCGTAGAATATGTAGGAACCAATATGGGCATCCAGGTTCCGCTATTGGTTATTGACCGAGAATAGTTCTAGGTCATGTCTACATAGTTCTCGAACCCGTAGGGTCCGCACGCTTAACGTTACGATGACAGTTTTATTATGAGTTTATAAGTTTTGATGTACCGAAGTTTGTTCGGAGTCCCGCATGTGATCACGGACATGACGAGGAGTCTCGAAATGGTCGAGACATAAAGATTGATATATTGGACGACTATATTCGGACACCGGAAGTGTTGGGGGTGATTTCGGAGAAAACCGGAGTGCCGAAGGGGTTACCGGAACCCCCCGGGGAAGTATTGGGCCTTAGTGGGCCTGAGGGGAGAGAGAGGGCAGCAGCCCAGGAGGTGGCGCGCCCCCTCCCATGGGGAGTCGGAATTGGACTAGGGGAGGGGGGCGCGGCCCCTCTTTCCCTCTCCCTCTCCCCCTCTTTCCTTCCCCCTTCCTCCTTCCTAGTTGGACTAGGAAAGGGGAGTCCTACTCCCACTAGGAGGAGGACTCCCCCCTCCTTGGCGCGCCCCAAGGGCCGACCGGCCTCCCCCCTTGCTCCTTTATATACGGGGGCGGGGGCACCCCAAAGACACAAGTTGATCTACGGATCGTTCCTTAGCCGTGTGTGGTGCCCCCTTCCACCATATTCCACCTCGGTCGTATCGTCGCGGAGCTTAGGCGAAGCCCTGCGCCGGTAGAACATCATCACCGTCACCACGCCATCGTGCTAACGGAACTCATCTCCGGAGCTTTGCTGGATCGGAGGCCGTAGATCGTCATCGAGCTGAACGTGTGCTGAACTCGGAGGTGCCGTACGTTCGGTGCTTGGATCAGTCGGATCGTGAAGACGTACGACTACATCAACCGCGTTGTGCTAACGCTTCCGCTTACGGTCTACGAGGGTACATGGACAACACTCTCCCCTCTCGTTGCTATACCATCACCATGATCTTGCGTGTGTGTAGGAATTTTTTTGAAATTACTACGTTCCCCAACAGTGGCATCCGAGCCTAGGTTTTATGCGTTGATGTTATATGCACGAGTAGAACACAAGTGAGTTGTGGGCGATACAAGTCATACTGCTTACCAGCATGTCATACTTTCGTTCGGCGGTATTGTGAGATGAAGCGGCCCGGACCAACATTACGCGTACGCTTACGCGAGACTGGTTTCACCGTTACGAGCACTCGTGCTTAAAGGTGGCTGGCGGGTGTCTGTCTCTCTCACTTTAGCTGAATCGAGTGTGGCTACGCCCGGTCCTTGCGAAGGTTAAAACAGCACCAACTTGACGAACTATCATTGTGGTTTTGATGCGTAGGTAAGAACGGTTCTTGCTCAGCCCGTAGCAGCCACGTAAAATTTTCAACAACAAAGTAGAGTACGTCTAACTTGTTTTTGCAGGGCATGTTGTGATGTGATATGGTCAAGACGTGATGCTATATTTTATTGTATGAGATGATCATGTTTTGTAACCGAAGTTATCAGCAACCGGTAGGAGCCATATGGTTGTCGCTTTATTGTATGAAATGCAAATGCCCTGTAAATGCTTTACTTTATCACTAAGTGGTAGCGATAGTCGTAGAAGCAATAGATGGCGTAACGACAACGATGCTATGATGGAGATCAAGGTGTCGCGCCGGTGACGATGGTGATCATGACGGTGCTTAGAAGATGGAGATCACAAGCACAAGATGATGATGGCCATATCATATCACTTATATTGATTGCATGTGATGTTTATCCTTTATGCATCTTATCTTGCTTTGATTGACGGTAGCATTTTAAGATGATCTCTCACTAATAATCAAGAAGTGTTCTCCCTGAGTATGCACCATTGCGAAAGTTCTTCGTGCTGAGACACCATGTGATGATGGGGTGTGATAGGCTCTATGTTCAAATACAACGGGTGCAAAACAGTTGCACACGCAGAATACTCAGGTCATACTTGACGAGCCTAGCATATACAGATATGGCCTCGGAACACAGAGACCTAAAGGTCGAGCGTGAATCATATAGTAGATATGATCAACATAGTGATGTTCACCATTGAAACTACTCCATCTCACGTGATGATCGGACATGGTTTAGTTGATTTGGATCACGTGATCACTTAGATGACTGGAGAGATGTCTGTCTAAGTGGGAGTTCTTCAGTAATATGATTAATTGAACTTAAATTTATCATGAACTTAGTACCTGATAGTATTTTGCTTGTCTATGTTTGTTTGTAGATAGATGGCTCGTGTTGTTGTTCCGTTGAATTTTGATGCGTTACTTGAGAAAGCAAAGTTGAAAGATGATGTTAGCAATTACACGGACTGGGTCCGTAACCTGAGGATTATCCTCATTGCTGCACAGAAAAGTTACGTCCTGGAAGCACCGCTGGGTGCCAGGCCTGCTGCTGATGCAACTGACGATGTTAAGAACGTCTGGCAGAGCAAAGCTGATGACTACTCGATAGTTCAGTGTGCCATGCTTTACGGCTTAGAACCGGGTCTTCAACGATGTTTTGAACGTCATGGAGCATATGAGATGTTCCAGGAGTTGAAGTTAATATTTCAAGCAAATGCCCGGATTGAGAGATATGAAGTCTCCAATAAGTTCTACAGCTGCAAGATGGAGGAGAATAGTTCTGTCAGTGAACACATACTCAAAATGTCTGGGTATAATAATCACTTGATTCAACTGGGAGTTAATCTTCCTGATGATAGTGTCATTGACAGAATTCTCCAATCACTGCCACCAAGCTACAAGAGCTTCGTGATGAACTATAATATGCAAGGGATGAACAAGACTATTCCCGAGCTCTTCGCAATGCTAAAAGCCGCGGAGGTAGAAATCAAGAAGGAGCATCAAGTGTTGATGGTTAACAAAACCACCAGTTTCAAGAAGAAGGGCAAAGGGAAGAAGAAAGGGAACTTCAAAAAGAACAGCAAGCAAGTTGCTGCTCAAGAGAAGAAACCCAAGTCTGGACCTAAGCCTGAAACTGAGTGCTTCTACTGCAAGCAGACTGGACACTGGAAGCGGAACTGCCCCAAGTATTTGGCGGATAAGAAGGATGGCAAAGTGAACAAAGGTATATGTGATATACATGTTATTGATGTGTACCTTACTAATGCTCGCAGTAGCACCTGGGTATTTGATACTGGTTCTGTTGCTAATATTTGCAACTCGAAACAGGGACTACGGATTAAGCGAAGATTGGCTAAGGACGAGGTGACGATGCGCGTGGGAAATGGTTCCAAAGTCGATGTGATCGCGGTCGGCACGCTACCTCTACATCTACCATCGGGATTAGTTTTAGACCTAAATAATTGCTATTTGGTGCCAGCGTTGAGCATGAACATTATATCTGGATCTTGTTTGATGCGAGACGGTTATTCATTTAAATCAGAGAATAATGGTTGTTCTATTTATAAGAGTAATATCTTTTATGGTCATGCACCCTTGAAGAGTGGTCTATTTTTATTGAATCTTGATAGTAGTGATACACATGATCATAGTGTTGAAACCAAAAGATGCAGAGTTGATAATGATAGTGCAACTTATTTGTGGCACTGCCGTTTAGGTCATATCGGTGTAAAGCGCATGAAGAAACTCCATACTGATGGGCTTTTGGAATCACTTGATTATGAATCACTTGGTACTTGCAAACCGTTCCTCATGGCCAAGATGACTAAAACACCGTTCTCCGGAACTATGGAACGAGCAATTGATTTGTTGGGAATCGTACATACTGATGTTTGTGGTCCAATGAATGTTGAGGCTCACGGCGGATATCGTTATTTTCTCACCTTCACAGATGATTTAAGCAGATATGGGTATATTTACTTCATGAAACACAAGTCTAAAACATTTGAAAAGTTCAAAGAATTTCATAGTGAAGTGGAAAATCATCGTAACAAGAAAATAAAGTTTCTACGATCTGATCGTGGAGGAGAATATTTGAGTTACGAGTTTGGTCTACACTTGAAACAATGCGGAATAGTTTCGTAACTCACGCCACCCGGAACACCAAAATGAAATGGTGTGTCCGAACGTCGTAATCGTACTTTACTAGATATGGTGCGATCTATGATGTCTCTTACTAATTTACCGCTATCATTTTGGGGTTATGCTTTAGAGACGGCCGCATTCACGTTAAATAGGGCACCATCAAAATCCGTTGAGACGACGCCTTATGAACTATGGTTTGGCAAGAAACCAAAGTTGTCGTTTCTTAAAGTTTGGGGCTGCGATGCTTATGTGAAGAAACTTCAACCAGATAAGCTCGAACCCAAATCGGAGAAATGTGTCTTCATAGGATACCCAAAAGAGACTATTGGGTACACCTTCTATCACAGATCTGAGGGCAAGATTTTCGTTGCTAAAATCGGATCCTTTCTAGAGAAGGAGTTTCTCTCGAAAGAAGTGAGTGGGAGGAAAGTAGAACTTGATGAGATAACTGTATCTACTCCCTTATTGGAAAGTAGTTCATCACAAGAACCGGTTCCTGTGACAACTACACCAATCAGTGAGGAAGCTAATGATATTGATCATGAAACTTCAGATCAAGTTTCTACTGAACCTCGTAGGTCTACCAGAGTAAGAACCGCACAAGAGTGGTACGGTAATCCTATTCTGGAAGTCATGTTACTTGACCATGATGAACCTACGAACTATGAGGAAGCAATGATGAGCCCAGATTCCGCAAAGTGGCTAGAGGCCATGAAATCTGAGATGGGATCCATGTATGAAAACAAAGTATGGACTATGGTTGACTTGCCCGATGATCGGCAAGCCATTGAGAATAAATGGATCTTTAAGAAGAAGACTGACACCGATGGTAATGTAACTGTCTATAAAGCTCGACTTGTTGCGAAAGGTTTTCGACAAGTTCAAGGGGTTGAGTACGATGAGACTTTCTCACCCGTAGCGATGCTTAAGTCTGTCCGAATCATGTTAGCTATTGCTGCATTTCATGATTATGAAATTTGGCAAATGGATGTCAAAACTGCAATCTTGAATGGATTTCTAGAAGAAGAGTTGTATATGATGCAGCCAGAAGGTTTTGTTGATCCAAAAGGTGCTAACAAAGTGTGCAAGCTCCAGCGATCCATTTATGGACTGGTGCAAGCATCTCGGAGTTGGAATAAACGTTTTGATAGTGTGATCAAAGCATATGGTTTTATACAGACTTTTGGAGAAGCCTGTATTTACAAGAAAGTGAGTGGGAGCTCTGTAGCATTTCTGATATTATATGTAGATGACATATTATTAATTGGAAATGATATAGAATTTCTGGATAGCATAAAGGGATACTTGAATAAAAGTTTTTCAATGAAAGACCTCGGTGAACCTGCTTACATATTGGGCATCAAGATCTACAGAGATAGATCAAGATGCTTAATAGGACTTTCACAAAGCACATACCTTGACAAAATTTTGAAAAAGTTCAAAATGGATTAGGCAAAGAAAGGGTTCTTGCCCGTGCTACAAGGTGTGAAGTTGAGTCAAACTCAATGCCCGACCACAGCAGAAGATAGAGAGAAAATGAAAGATGTTCCCTATGCTTCAGCCATAGGCTCTATCATGTATGCAATGCTGTGTACCAGGCGTGACGTATGCTTAGCAATAAGCTTGGCAGGAAGGTACCAAAGTAATCCAGGAGTGGATCACTAGACAGCGGTCAAGAACATCCTAAAATACCTGAAAAGGACTAAGGATATGTTTCTCGTATATGGAGGTGACAAAGAGCTGGTTGTAAATGGTTACGTCGATGCAAGCTTTGACAGTGATCCGGACGATTCTAAATCGCAAACCGGATACGTGTTTTTATTAAACGGTGGAGCTGTAAGTTGGTGCAGTTCTAAACAAAGCGTCATGGCGGGATCTACATGTGAAGCGGAGTACATAGCTGCTTCTGAAGCAGCAAATGAAGGAGTCAGGATGAAGGAGTTCATTTCCGATCTAGGTGTCATACCTAGTGCATCGGGACCAATGAATATCTTCTGTGACAATACTGGTGCAATTGCCTTGGCAAAGGAATCCAGATTTCACAAGAGGACCAAGCACATCAAGAGACGCTTCAATTCCATTCGGGACCAAGTCCAAGTGGGAGACATCGAGATTTGCAAGATACATATGGATCTGAATGTTGCAGACCCGTTGACTAAGCCTCTCTCATGAGCAAAACATGATTAGCACCAAGACTCCATGGGTGTTAGAATCATTACTATGTAATCTAGATTATTGACTCTAGTGCAAGTGGGAGACTGAAGGAAATATGCCCTAGAGGCAATAATAAAGTTATTATTTACTTCCTCATATCATGATAAATGTTTATTATTCATGCTAGAATTGTATTAACCGGAAACATGATACATGTGTGAATACATAGACAAACATATAGTCACTAGTATGCCTCTACTTGACTAGCTCATTAATCAAAGATGGTTATGTTTCCTAACCATAGACATGTGTTGTCATTTGATTAGTGGGATCACATCATTAGAAGAATGATGTGATTGACATGACCCATTCCGTTAGCCTAGCACTTGATCGTTTAGTATACTGCTATTGCTTTCTTCATGACTTATACATGTTCCTGTAACTATGAGAGTTATGCAACTCCCGTTTACCAGAGGAACACTTTGGGTACTACCAAACGTCACAATGTAACTGGGTGATTATAAAGGAGTACTACAGGTGTCTCCAAAGGTACATGTTGAGTTGGCGTATTTCGAGATTAGGTTTTGTCACTCCGATTGTCGGAGAGGTATCTCTGGGCCCTCTCGGTAATGCACATCACTATAAGCCTTGCAAGCAATGTAACCAATGAGTTGGTTACGGGATGATGCATTACGTAACGAGTAAAGAGACTTGCCGGTAACGAGATTGAACTAGGTATTGGATACCGACGATCAAATCTCGGGCAAGTAACATACCGATGACAAAGGGAACAACGTATGTTGTTATGCGGTTTGACCGATAAAGATCTTCGTAGAATATGTAGGAACTAATATGGGCATCCAGGTTCCGCTATTGGTTATTGACCGAGAATAGTTCTAGGTCATGTCTACATAGTTCTCGAACCCGTAGGGTCCGCACGCTTAACGATACGATGACAGTTTTATTATGAGTTTGTAAGTTTTGATGTACCGAAGTTTGTTCGGAGTCCCGGATGTGATCATGGCCATGACGAGGAGTCTCGAAATGGTCGATACATAAAGATTGATATATTGGATGACTATATTCGGACACCGGAAGTGTTCCGGGTGATTTCGGAGAAAACCGGAGTGCCGGAGGGGTTACCGGAACCCCCCGGGGAAGTATTGGGCCTTAGTGGGCCTGAGGGGATAGAGAGAGGGCAGCAGCCCAGGAGATGGCGCGCCCCCTCCCATGGGGAGTCCGAATTGGACTAGGGGAGGGGGGCGCGGCCCCTCTTTCCCTCTCCCTCTCCCCCTCTTTCCTTCCCCCCTCCTCCTTCCTAGTTGGACTAGGAAAGGGGAGTCCTACTGCCACTAGGAGGAGGACTCCCCCCTCCTTGGCGCGCCCCAAGGGTCGGCCGGCCTCCCCCCTTGCTTCTTTATATACGGGGGTGGTGGGGCACCCCAAAGACACAAGTTGATCTACGGATCGTTCCTTAGCCATGTGCGGTGCCCCTTCCGCCATATTCCACCTCGGTCGTATCATCGCGGAGATTAGGCGAAGCCTTGCGCCGGTAGAACATCATCACCGTCACCACGCCGTCGTGCTGACGGAACTCATCTCCGGAGCTTTGCTGGATCGGAGGCTGGAGATCATCATCGAGATGAACGTGTGCTGAACTCGGAGGTGCCGTACGTTCGGTGCTTGGATCAGTCGGATCATGAAGACGTACGACTACATCAACCGCGTTGTGCTAACGCTTCCGCTTACGGTCTACGAGGGTACGTGGACAACACTCTCCCCTCTCGTTGCTATACCATCACCATGATCTTCCGTGTGCGTAGGAATTTTTTTGAAATTACTACATTCCCCAACAGACACGGCGTTTGTTTTTGTTGCGAGGCGACCTGCCATTGCGGTCCTTGCTGTTCAGACTGCCAGAATTTTTGCTGAGGTTATTACTGCGAGCTAGCCAGCTGTCCTCTCCCGCACAGAAGCGGGTCATGAGTGATATGAGGGCTGCCATGGATTTCGGCTTTTCCTGTCCTAGGTGCCGGGCCAGCCACTCGTCACGGATGTTATGTTTGAAGGCTGCGACGGCCTCCGCATCGGGACAGTCGACAATTTGATTTTTCTTTATTAAGAACTGTGTCCAGAACTGTCTGGCCGATTCGTCTGGCTGCTGAATTATATGGCTTAGGTCATTGGCGTCTAGTGGTCGCACATATGTGCCCTGGAAGTTGTCAAGGAATGCGGCTTCCAGGTCCTCCCAACACCCAATTGACTCTGCTGGCAAGCTGTTAAGCCAATGCCGAGCTGGTCCTTTAAGCTTGAGTGGGAGATACTTGATGGCGTGGAGATCGTCACCGCGGGCCATATGGATATGAAGGAGATAATCTTCGATCCAAACCACGGGGTCTGTTGTGCCATCGTAGGAATCAATGTTCACGGGTTTAAACCCTTCAGGGATTTGATGATCCATTACTTCATCTATGAAGCATAGTGGGTGTGCGGTGCCTCTATATTGAGCAATATCACGACGTAGCTCAAGAGAGCTTTGTCTGCTGTGTTCGGCCCGGCCGGAGTTGTTGTATCCGGCGCGACGGTAGTCGTCGTGGATCGTGGGGCGCCCGTGTGATCCGTAGATAGATCTTGTTTGTCTTGCCTTATCCTCCAATATATCCCGCAAGTCCGGCGCGTTCCCCATTGGCTTCGTGCTTTTCGAGTGGTGCCGGGGTACGGCTCTAGCGGAAGGCCTGGATGCCTCTCTGTCGTGGCCACGAGGTGGTCGGTCTGCCGTATTGTGCGCTGGTGATGAAGGTTTGTATGCTTCCTCCTCTAGTCGGGGGAGCAACTTGCGTTTTGGGTAGATTTCGGAGGGGTGTTCGAGTTCATACTCTTCGGCCGCGAGGACCTCGGTCCATCTGTCGGCCAGCAGGTCTTGATCAGCTTGAAGCTATTGCTGCTTTTTCTTTAGGTTGTTCGCCGTGGCCATTAGCCTGCGTTTAAAACGCTCTTGTTCGACGGGATCCTCGGGCACGACGAATTCGTCGTTATTGAGGCTTGCCTCGTCTCCAGAGGGAGGCATGTAATTTTCATCCTTCTCGTCAGCCGCTCTCTCCTGAAGGCTAGCTACTCCGTCCTCCTGTGCTGAATCGTGCTGGAGGGGGTTGTCTTCGGCACTCTCTGGGGTGTTATTATCTTCGGTGCTGGAATCTCCATTCTTGCTGTGGCGGGATTTAGAGCGGCGCTCCTGACGTTGGCGCTTGGGCTGTTTCTTAGAGGGATCAGCCTCTGCTGCTTCTTCGCCATCCCCATCCTTTGGGGTGTCCACCATGTATATGTCGTATGACGAGGTGGTCTTCCAGTGCCCTGTAGGCGTTGGTTCTTGTCGTCTCCGGCATCGTCGTCCATACCGTCGATGTCTTCTGAGTCGTAGTCTAGCATGTCAGTTAGATCGTTGACAGTGGCTACAAAGTGGGCGGTGGGTGGGCTTCGAATTTCTTCGTCATCCGCATCCCAACCATCCTAACCGCAGTCCGGCCAGGGTTCTCCTGATAGCGAGAGGTACTTTAGCGAACTCAGGATGTCGCCAAAGGGTGAATGCTGAAAGACGTCCGCAGCGGTGAACTCCATGATCGGCGCCCAATCGGATTCGATTGGCGGGGGCGCCGGAGGTTCGGAGTCCGGCACCTCGGAGTCACAAGCTTTGTAAGGGACAAGGTCAGTATTCGGCTCTATCGCCGTAGAAGTTGCAACCCCCGAGGCGGTGTCCAACCACCTGTCCTCGATCTGCGCGGTCGGCTCGGAACTATGGGTCAGAGCGGACTTGTGTGCGGCCTCCAGGGTGTTGTCCGGTGGCAGAGTTAAGTCATGCCCATCGTGACAGTGCGGCACGCTCGGCTGCGGCTCGAATCCATCAAAGATCAAGTCCCCGCGGATGTCAGCTCTGAAGTTTAGGCTTCCAAATCTGACCTGATCGCCAGGGGCGTAGCTTTCGATCTGCTCTAGATGGCCAAGTGAATTGGCCCACAGTGCAAAGCCGCTGAACACGAAGATCTGTCCGGGGAGAAAAGTCTCACCCTGGACGGCGTTGTTGTTGATTGAAGAAGCCATCAAGCCTATCAGTGACGACACAGCGGAACTCTCAATGAAAGCACCAATGTCGGTGTCAAAACCGGCGGATCTCGGGTAGGGGGTCCCGAACTGTGCGTCTAGGCGAATGATAACAGGAGACAAGGGACACAATGTTTTTACCCAGGTTCGGGCCCTCTCGATGGAGGTAAAACCCTACTCCTGCTTGATTGATATTGGTGATATGGGTAGTACAAGAGTGGATCTACCACGAGATCAAGGAGGCTAAACCCTAGAAGCTAGCCTATGGTATGATTGTTGTAATGGTTGTTCGTCCTACGGACTAAAACCCTCCGGTTTATATAGACACCGGAGAGGGCTAGGGTTACACAGAGTCGGTTACAATGGTAGGAGATCTACATATCCGTATCGCCAAGCTTGCCTTCCACGACAAGGAAAGTCCCATCCAGACACGGGACGAAGTCTTCAATCTTGTATCTTCATAGTCTTGGAGTCCGGTCGATGATGATAGTCCGGCTATCCGGACAACCCCTAGTCCAGGACTCCCTCACTGTCCAATGGCAGATTTAAGTCATGCTCGACGTGACTGTTCGGCGCACCTGACATGGGCTCGAATCCGTCGAAGATCAAGTCTCAACGGATGTTGGAAGTATAGTTCATGCTTCCAAACCTGACCTGATGGCCAGGGGCGTAGCTATCGATCTGCTCCAGATGGTTAAGCGAGTCGGCCCGTAGTACGAAGCCGCCGAATATGAAGATTTGTTCGAGGAGGAAAACCTCACCTGGATTGCATCATTGTAGATGATCGAAGGAGCCATAAAGCCTTATCGTGACGGCACAGTGGAACTCTCAATGAAAGCACCAATGTCGGTGTCAAAACCGGCGGATCTCGGGTAGGGAGTCCCGAACTGTGCGTCTAAGACTAATGGTAACAGGAGGCGGGGTACACAATGTTTACCCAGGTTCGGGCCCTCTCGATGGAGGTAATACCATACTTCCTGCTTGATTGATCTTCATGATATGAGTATTACAAGAGTTGATCTACCACGAGATCGTAGAGGCTAGACCCTAGAAGCTAGCCTATGATTATGATTGTGGTTGTCCTACGGACTAAACCCTCCGATTTATATAGACACCGGACAGGGCTAGGGTTACAGAGAGTCAGTTACAGAGAAGGAGATCTACATATCCGAATTGCCAAGCTTTCCTTCCACGCAAAGGAGAGTCCCACCCGGACACGGCGCGAAATCTTCAATCTTGTATCTTCATAGTCCAAGAGTCCGGCCAAAGTATATAGTCCGGCTATCCGAGGACCCCCTAATCTAGGACACCCTCACTCGCTTGTTGAAGAATTTGGAAAGCTGAACCTCCATATTCTTCCTCCTGGTGCACTCGCTACCCCTCCTCTGGAGTGTCTCAAAATGAACCTCCATGTTGTTTCCCAGGGTTCTCTCAATACCCTGGTTGCTAGAATAGATCTTGTGGACACCATCAAATGGATACAGAAATGTGATGATGAAGTCGAGAAGATTAAACGCTATCTCGCAGAAGGAAAGCCCTCATTCTTCACTATTGCAGATGATGGTGCCTTGTACTTCAAAGGCCGCCTAGTGGTTCCGAGTAAGAGTGAAAACCTGAATCTGACTACAAGGGTTATGAAAGAAGCTCATGAGACACCTCTGTCTTTTCATCCCGGTAGCACCAAGATGTACCAAGACATTCGTCAGAGATTCTGGTGGTCAAATATGAAGCAAGACATTGCTTGTTATGTTGCCGTGTGTGACATCCTTCGGTCCGGATATTACCCAACATGCTGAAGAACAAGTCCGCATTATTCACGAGAATCTCAAGACTGCTCAGTCATGTCAGAAGAATCAGTATGACTGTCATCATAAGGACACGGTCTATCAACCTGGAAAAAGGCTTATCGTCGAGTTACACCAATGAAGGATGCTCACCACTAGGCAAGCTAGCTCCTCGCTATATTGGTCCTTTCACTATTCTAGAAAGGCGTGGAGAAGTGGCATACCAACTGGAGCTTCCGTCAAACCTTTCTCAGGTTCACGATGTGTTCCACATGTCACAACTCCGCCGCTGCTTCAAGGACCCAATCTGAGGAGTGGATCATGAAGTGCACAAGTTGCAACAGGACCTCTCCTATAAAGAGCATCCGGTCCGCATTCTCGACCAAGTTGAACATTGCACACGACAGAAGGAGATCAAATTCCTCAAAGTTCAGTGGTCGCACCATTTTGTAGATGAAGCCACTTGGGAACGAGAGGATCGTCTGCGTGAAGAATACTGATAACCCACAAGTATAGGGGATCGCAATAGTTTTCGAGGGTAGAGTATTCAACCCAAATTTATTGATTCGACACAAGGGGAGCCAAAGAATATTCTCAAGTATTAGCAGTTGAGTTTTCAATTCAACCACACCTGGATAACTTAGTATCTGCAGCAAAGTATTTAGTAGCAAAGTAGTATGGAAGTAACTGTAACGGTAGCAAAAGTAATAGTAGTAGTTTTGTAGTAATTGTAATAGTAGCAACGGTAAAGTAAATAAGCAAAGCACAATATGTGAAAAGCTTGTAGGCATTGGATCAGTGATGGATAATTATGTCGGATGCGATTCCTCATGTAATAGTTGTAACATAGGGTGACACAGAACTAGCTCCAGTTCATCAATGTAATGTAGGTATGTATTCCGAATATAGTCATACGTGCTTATGGAAAAGAACTTGCATGACATCTTTTTCCTACCCACCCGTGCCAGCGGGGTCCTAATGGAAACTAAGGGATATTAAGGCCTCCTTTTAATAGAGTACCGGACCAAATCATTAGCACTTAGTGAATACATGAACCCCTCAAACTACGGTCATCACCGAGAAGTATCCCGATTATTGTCACTTCAGGGTTGTCGGATCATAACACATAATAGGTGACTATAGACTTGCAAGATAGGATCAAGAACTCACATATATTCATGAAAACATAATAGGTTCAGATCAGAAATTATGGCACTCGGGCCCTCGTGCCAAGCATTAGGCATAGCAAAGTCATAGCAACATCAATCTCAGAACATAGTGGATACTAGGAATCAAACCCTAACAAAACTAACTTGATTACATGGTAAATCTCATCCAACCCATCACCGTCCAGCAAGCCCACGATGGAATTACTCATGCACTGCGGTGAGCATCATGAAATTTGTGATGGAGGATGGTTGATGATGACGATGGCGATGAATCCCCCTCTCCGGAGCCCCGAACGGACTCCAGATCATCCCTCCCGAGAGAGATTAGGGCTTGGCGGCGGCTCCGTATCATAAAACGCGACGAAACTTTCTCTTTGATTTTTTTCTCCGCGAAAGCAAATATATGGAGTTGGAGTTGAGGTCGGTGGACGTCGAGGGGGCCCACGAGGCAGGGGGCGCGCCCAGGGGGAGGGGGTGCGCCCCCCAACCTTGTGGACAGGGTGTGGGCTCCCTAACGCTGATTCTTTCGCCAGTATTTTTTCTCCGTGGATTTTCAGGTCATTCTGAGAACTTTTATTTCTGCGCAAAAATGACACCATGGCAGTTCTGCTGAAAACAGCATCAGTCCGGGTTAGTTCCATTCAAATCATGCAAGTTAGAGTCCAAAACAAGGGCAAAAGTGTTTGGAAAAGTAGATATGACGGAGACGTATCAACTCCCCAAGCTTCAACCTTTGCTTGTCCTCAAGCAATTCAGTTGATCAACTAAAAGTGATAAAGAAAAACTTTTACAAACTCTGTTTGCTCTTGTTGTTGCAAATATGTAAAGCCAGCATTTAAGTTTTTAGCAAATATTATGAACTAACCATATTCATAATAACACTTAGGTCTCATGTTTACTCATATCAATGGCATAATCAACTAGCGAGCAATAATAATAAATCTTGGATGACAACACTTTCTCAAAACAATCATAATATGATATAACAAGATGGTATCTCGCTAGCCCTTTCTGAGACCGCAAAACATAAATGCAGAGCACCTTTAAAGAACAAGGACTGACTAAACATTGTAATTCATGGTGAAAAAGATCCAGTCATAGTCATACCCAATATAAACTAATAGTAATGCATGCAAATGACAGTGGTGCTCTCCAGTGGGTGCTTTTTAATAAGAGGGTGATGACTCAACATAAAAGTAAATAGATAGGCCCTTCGTAGAGGGAAGCAGGGATTTGTAGAGGTGCCAGAGATCGATTTTGAAATAGAGATGAATAACACTTTGAGCGGTATACTTTCACTGTCAATGTAACAACTATGAGATCTCGATATCTTCCATGCTACACACATTATAGGCAGTTCCCAAACAGAATGGTAAAGTTTATACTCCCCCACCACCAACAAGCATCAATCCATGGCTTGCCCGAAACAATGGGTGCCTCCAACTAGCAACAATCCTGGGGGAGTTTTGTTTAATTATTTTGAACTGATTTGAGCATGGGACTGGGCATCCCGCTTACCAGCCATTTTCTCGTGAATGAGGAGCCGAGTCCACTCCTCTTGAGAATAACCTGCCTAACATGGAAGATACAGACAACCCTAGTTGATACATGAGCTGCTCGAGCATACAAAACAGAATTTCATTTGAATGTTTGGAGTTTGGCACATACAAATTTACTTGGAATGGCAGGTAAATACCGCATATAGGAAGGTATGGTGGACTCATATGGAATAACTTTGGGGTATGGAGTTTGGATGCACAAGCAGTATTCCCGCTTAGTACAGGTGAAGGCTAGCAAAAGACTGGGAAGCGACCAACTGAGAGAGCGACAACAGTCATGAACATGCATTAAAATTAATCAACACTGAGTGCAAGCATGAGTAGGATATAATCCACCATGAACATAAATATCGTGAAGGCTATGTTGATTTTGTTTCAACTACATGCGTGAACATGTGCCAAGTCGAGTCACTCGAATCATTCAAACGAGGATACCACCCTATCATACCACATCACAACCATTTTAATAGCATGTTGGCATGCAAGGTAAACCATTATAAGCTCCTAGCTAATTAAGCATGGCATAAGCAACTATAATTTCTAATTGTCATTGCAAACATGTTTATTCATAATAGGCTGAATCAGGAACGATGAACTAATCATATTTACAAAAACAAGAGAGGTCAAGTTCATACCAGCTTCTCTCATCTCAATCAGTCCATCATATATCATCATTATTGCCTTTCACTTGCACGACTGAACGGTGTGTACAATAATAATAGTGCACCTGCATTGGACTAAGCTGGAATCTGCAAGCATTCAATTCAAGGGAGAGGACAAGGTAATATGGGCTCTTGGTTAAATCAACAGTCATGCATATAGGAGCCACTAAACATTTTCATTATGGTCTTCTCCTCTCGACCCCCAAAGGAAATAAAAGAAATAAAACTATTTAGACGGGAAAGCTCCCAACAAGCAAAAGAAGAACAAGAAATCTTTTTGGGTTTTCTTTTAATTACTACTACAAGCATGGAAAGTAAACTAACTAATTTTTTGGTTTTTCTTAAGGTTTATCAAACACAGAAGAAGAAAGCTAGAAAAAGGAATTAAACTAGCATGGATAGTACAATGAAAAAGTATGAGCACCGACAACTAGAATGAGTGTGTGAACATGAATGTAATATCGGTGAGAAATACGTACTCCCCCAAGCTTAGGCTTTTGGCCTAAGTTGGTCTATGGCCATGGGTAGCCTGACTGATATCCGAAGTTGTAACTGGGGTCGTACTGAGATGCGGCAGCCATTGCTTCCTGAGCTGCAGCATGGCGGCGAGCTGCCTCCATCCTCCTCTCGTATTCAGTTGCCTCCTCCCTGGTGATAACATATCTTCCTTTTGCATGATAATTAAAAAGGGCAGCAGCAGGGAGAGTAATATGGACAGCGTGTCGTCTGTCAAAGGTTAGTCGATACTCGAGGAATTGTTCATTCCTCTCAAGAAAATGATGACTGGCCATGGCATTATAATCTAAATAAGCGGGAGGCAACTCCCTATCATTTTCACGTGGAGGTATACCAAGATAATTAGCCACACAGGTCGCATAAATCCCTCCAAACAAGTCTCCAACTAAACCATTATTATGCAACCTATGTGCAACAATTGGCCCCAAGTTGTATTCTTTATCACCTAATACAGCACTCTTGAGAACACAAAGATCAGGAACACAAATGTGACATGCTTCATCCTTACCGTTAATGCATCTACCTATGAAGAGAGCAAAATAATGTATAGTAGGAAAGTGGATGCTCCCTATGGTAGCTTGTGTTATTTCTCTAGATTCTCCCACAGTAATACTAGCAAGAAAGTCTTTATATTCAGATTTATGGGGTTCACTAACACTTCCCCACTGCGGGAGTTTACAAGCCGTAGTGAAATCTTCTAGGTCCATGGTATATGATTTATCATAAATATCAAACAAGACAGTTGGAGAATTATGCGAAGATGTAAATTTAAACCTTCTCACAAATGAATTAGTCAAATAGTAGTACTGAGGACACTTATCTTGCATGAAGTCCTCAAGATCGGCATTACGCACATATGCATTAAATTCATCCTTGATGCCTGCTTTGACCATAAACTCCTCTGACGGCCATTCACAAGGCCGCACGTCAACTTCCCTCGGTGGTTCGTCGTCCTGCTCAGGTATTGCGAGTCTGGGTCCTTTCTTCCTTGAAGAACCACCGTGGTACATTTTCCTGGACATATTTCTTCCTCTGAAAAAATTCTGAAATTTTTAGTAACTCAAAATAAAAGTGAATCAATTCAACAAAACTGATAGCAACTACTCCCACAAGTGCCTAGAGCCTATATCATGCATTAAAATTACTTGGGATCATATAAGTCTGACATGCAAGCTCAAGAACAGGGTCACCTAGGCAGCAAAAATTTGCAATGAATAAAGCACTAGAACAAAAACTAATTGGACCATTGGAGGAGTCACATACCAAGGAACAATCCCCCAAAGCAGTTTTGTGAATGGAGCTTTGAGTAAGGAGATCGAAAATGGCAGCAAAGTGAGCTAGAACTCGTGCTTGAGCTAGATGGTGATTTTTTCAGGAGGAAGAAGAAGTGAGTGGGTGCAGGAATAAGTGGAGGGGGGCCATCATGGGCCCACGAGGCAGGGGGCACGCCCTGTAGGGGTGGGTGCACCATGGATCCTCGTGGCCAGGTGCCAGCTCCCCCTGTTGTGTTCTCAGTGCCAGATATTCTCAAATATTCCAGAAAAATCATATTAAATTTGCAGGGCATTTGGAGAACTTTTATTTCCGAGGTATTTTTATTTGATGGATAATTCGGAAAACAGACAAAAAAAATACTATTTTTGCTTTATTTAATCTAAATAATAGAAAGTAAAAGGAGGGTACAGAAGGTTGTGCCTTCTAACTTCATCCATCTCATGATCATCAAAAGGAATACACTAACAAGGTTGATCAAGTCTTGTTAACAAACTCATTCCGAATGACATGGAACCGGAGAAATTTCGAATAACACTTGGTTACCTGAACGGGGGTATGCACATCCCCAATAATAAGAATATCATATTTCTTCTTGACAGTAGGAAGAGGAAATTCAAAACCTCCAATAATGATAGTTGGAATTTTTCCAATAGAATTGATACTGTGAACTTGAGGTTGTTTCCTCGGAAAGTGTACCGTATGCTCATTACCATTAATATGAAAAGTGACATTGCCTTTGTTGCAATCAATAACAGCCCCTGTAGTATTCAAAAAGGGTCTACCAAGGATAATCAACATACTATCGTCCTCGGGAATATCAAGAATAACAAAGTCCGTTAAGATAGTAACGTTTGCAACCACAACAGGCACATCCTCACAAATACTGACAGGTATAGCAATTGATTTATCAACCATTTGCAAAGATATTTCAGTAGGTGTCAACTTATTCAATTCAGTCTACGATATAAAGAGAGAGGCATAACACTAACAACGGCTCCAAGATCACATAAAGCAGTTTTAACATAGTTTCTTTTAATGGAGCAAGGTATAGTTGGTACTCTTGGATCTCCAAGTTTCTTTGGTATTCCACCCTTAAAAGTATAATTAGCAAGCATGGTGGAAATTTCAGCTTCCAGTATCTTTCTTTTATTTGTAATAATATCTTTCATATTTATTTGTAATAATATCTTTCATATATTTAGCATAGGGATTTAATTTAAGCATATCAGTTAAGCGCATACGTAAGAAGATAGGTCTAATCATTTCAGCAAAGCACTCAAAATCCTCATCATCCTTTTCTTGGATGGCTTAGGAGGGAAAGGCATGGGTTTCTGAACCCATGGTTCTCTTTATTTACCGTGCTTCCTAGCAACAAAGTCTCTCTTATCAAAACATTGATTCTTTGATTGTGGGTTATCAAGATCAACAGCAGGTTCAATCTCTACATCATCATTATTGCTAGATTGAGCATCAACATGAACATTATCATTAACATTATCACTAGGTTCATGTTCATCACCAGATTGTCTTTCAACATCAGAAATAGAAATATCATTGGGATTCTCAGGTGTGTCTACAACAGGTTCACTAGAAGCATGCAAAGTCCTATCATTTTTCTTTTTCTTCTTTTTAGAAGTACTAGGTGCATCTAAATTATTTCTCTAAGAATCTTGCTCAATTCTCTTAGGGTGGCCTTCAAGATACAAAGGTTCCTGAGTCATTTTACCCATTCTAGTAGCCACTCTAATAGCAAAATCATGTTTATTATTTAATTCATCGAGCAAATCACTTTGAGCTTTAAGTACTTGTTCTACTTGAGTGGTAACCATAGAAGCATATTTACTAATAAGTTTAAGTTCACCTTTAACTCTAGCCATATAATCACTCAAGCGTCCAATCATGTAAGCATTAGTCTTTAATTCTCTACTGACATAAGCATTGAAATTTTCTTGTCTAGCCATAAAGTCATCAAATTCATCCAAACATTGGCTAGCAAACTTAGTAGACGGGATTTCAACTTTATCATATCTATAGAGAGAATTTACCTTTACTACCTGTGTCGGGTTATCAAGAACATGTGTTTCTTCAATAGGTGGTATATTAAGACCATGTATTTCTTCAACAGGAGGTAAATTCTTAACATCTTGAGCCTTAATACCTTTTTCTTTCATAGATTTCTTTGCCTCTTGCATATCTTCAGGACTGAGAAATAGAACACCTCTTTTCTTCGGAGTTGGTTTAGGAGTTGGCTCAGGAGTTGGCTCAATTGGCTCAGGAGTTGGTGTCGGTGTCAAAACCGGCGGATCTCGGGTAAGGGGTCCCGATCTGTGCGTCAAGGCTGATGGTAACAGGAAGCAAGGGACACAGATGTTTACCCAGGTTCAGGCCCTCTCGATGGAGGTAAAACCCTACTTCCTACTTGATTAATATTGATGATATGGGTAGTACAAGAGTAGATCTACCACGAGATCGTAGAGGCTAAACCCTAAGAGCTAGCCTATGATGGTATGATTGTAATTGTGATCAGCCTTCTAAGGACCAACCTCTTCGGTTTATATAGACACCGGAGAGGTCTAGGGTTTACATGGAGTCATTTACAAGGAAGGAAATATAATATCCGGATCGCCAAGCTTGCCTTCCACGCCAAGGAGAGTCCCATCCGGACACGAGCCAAAGTCTTGAGTCTTGTATCTTCACGCTTCAATAGTCCGGACTTTGTACACAGTCCGGCTGTCCGAATACCCCCAAATCTAGGACTCCCTCAGTAGCCCCTGAACCAGGCTTCAATGACGATGAGTCCGGCGCGCAGTATTGTCCTCGGCATTGCAAGGTGGGTTCCTTCTCCGAATACTCCAAAGTAAATATCGAACACGTAGACCGTGTCCGGATCTGCAAAATGACCTTCACATACCACCGTAGAGAGAATGATATTTCACAAATACAATCTGCTGACAACTTTTTCTGATGATGTGACATGTTATTACGGTCGGATCATTATTCGAACCGTTTTCCCACAACCAGCTACAGCGCATATTGTGAGGCGGTTTCTTTGACACGTCTTGTCAAAGCAGAGATCGTGTCCCCTTATCACGGGATTCTCATCAATACGGGTATGGGTAATCTCACCACGCCATTAATCGTGGCGCTTGGGAAACAAGCGATTCTCAACGGGCAAGTGCGGAGGCGTACTGCCCTCGGCTCCTCCATGAAGGGATAAGATTTCCCCATTTTCACCCATGCCTTCTTCCTCCTTTGCCCACTCTTGCCCCCTCGAGCTCCGGCTACCTTCTTCCTCCATGAAGCACATCACAAATCTTCGGGCGGCCGGATATTTGGCCGCGGACATAGCGCACCGGCTACCGGACGTCGGGCAGGTCATTCCGACCCCAGGACCCCATGAGAGGGTCGTATTCGTCGCCCACTTCGTCCGTGGACTGGGATTTCCAATCCATCCCTTTGCCCGCGGGCTCATGTTCTACTACGGGCTAGATGTCCATGATCTAGCCCCAAATTTCGTCCTCAACATCTCGGCGTTCACCGTCGTATGCGAGTCCTTCCTCCGCATCCGGCCTCACTTCGGCCTATGGCTGCAAACTTTCTGCGTGAAGCCGAAGGTTGTAAGCGGACAACAAGCAGAGTGCGGAGGGGCCATGGTGGGCAGAATGCCCAACATCACATGGCTCGACGGCTCCTTTGCGGAGACCGTAAAAGGATGGCAATCGGGGTGGTTCTACATCACCGAGCCGCGCGGTCCAACTGGGCGGCAGCCCCTGAATTCAGATCTGGAGCCCCCATGCGGCTCACCTCCTGGGAAAGGAAGGGCATGTCCTGGGGCGATTCTAGGGAGCTGACCGGACTCCAGACATGCATCAAAATCATGAAGGACAAGAACATCAAGCTTGTCAATGTGATCCAGGTCATGCTCGTTCGTCGGATCCTGCCCTGCCAGATGCGGGCATTCAATCTGTGGAGTTCATCCCGGCCGAACACCATACACTGCGGAAGCTCTACGACATGACGCATAAAGGCGCATGGAAGCTGCTTTTCAAGGCCTCCGAAGTACCTCCTCCCACATCCGACGACCGCGGGCTCCACGCCGTGCGGGCTCCTAGTCAAGTTATTCCTCAAACTGCCACCGGAGCCGGTTCTTTCCAATATATCCATGGGAGGGCCTTAAGTAGTTATGCATGTTTGTTTCAGGATTATATAGAGACAGCGAGCAGGTTTACTGCCCAGCTCCGCTGCCAGAAGGCCCAGCTGATGCTCTCCTGACGGAGATGCTAGTCCCGGCACCGTACAAGGTGCCGAAGAAGAAGGCCGAGAAGAAGGCTCCGGGGACTCGAAAGGGTCTTCGGCGCAAGGTTGTGCCAGAAGCCTCGTCCGGAGACGACGAGGCGCACTCCTCCCACGAAGGGGAGGAATAGGAAAAATACGAAGATGCCCCATCCGGAAAGGATGAGGGGTCCGAGGAGGCGTACCAGAGGGCCGGACAGGGCCCTCGACGTAAGGCCATCATACCCCTGTCGTCTGATAATGACAAGACAGATTCCTCCCGCGGAGGCGGGAGGAACCAAGAAGAAACGCTACCTCCCTGTACTGGGCAGGAGAGGAAGAGAAAAGCCGCCCCGGAGGGGGAGGCTGGAGCGTCCAAGAAGGGGAAGGTATCCCTTCCGGACTATTCTGCCACGGCCGCTCACGGCGAGGAGGGGTGGCTTCCCAGGGGGAAGCCCCCAGTGCGATCGTAAGTGTCCGCATTCTATCATGGTTTTACTTCATAATTTTTATACTTATAATGCCGAACCTATATGCAGTCCGTCCAGGGATCACCCCGAGGTATCTTCCTCCGGGTCCCTGAGCGATTCGGCGATAAATTCGCTTCCGAGGGCCACTACCCCTCAACACGCGGATGACACGGAGGTGTTATCTCGAAGGCTCCCAGAGCAGGGGGAGGTGACTCTGGAGACGCCCCACGACGGGATTCCAGATGTCGGACACGCGGGGTTCAAGATCCCTGCGGATCGTGTCGATGAGAGCCATGGCCAGCGAGGCTCTCAGCCGAACACAATTCCGGAACCTTCGATGGTTCCGGACTTAGGCGGGCGACCCCTCGTTAGGGAGGGCGAGCCGTCTATGTCGCGGACTTCCGTTGCGCATGAGGCGCCGGACTGTCTGCTGGAAGCGCTTCGCGGCGCTTCCCTGGATGAAGGGCACCATACTCTTATGAGTACGGTGATTCAGAAGGTTTCGTCCACCAAGAGCGAACTAACCGAAGCTTGCACCAGCCTCCTAACAGGCTTCGAGGTAAATAATAAATATGTGCAAAATTGCCACCCGATAGGTATTAGCCCCTGATACTCTGATTGGTGTTCAGAAAGAAAAGCCAAACAGAGGGTCAATTATAATCCGCAGGAGTCTAATAATAAGTTTTATTGTGAATAAGCAGGTTGTGCTGCTTGCTGCTGCTGCCCGTACTACCAAGGTTGCCGAACTAAAGTGGGACCTGGAGCAGGCGCAGGGAGAGCTCGACCTCACGAAGAGGCAGCTCGAAGAGAACAAGGGTAAGTGATTCCCGCTCTTATGCATTTAAGGATAGGCAGAATTTGTGGGTCTAACACCTAAGTGTCGTGACCGTGTAACAGGGGCCACCGCCGAAGTGGTCCCTGAAGAAGGCGCTATCCGAGGCTGAAGACAAGGCGGCCTCGGAGTGTAAGGAGCGTGAAAAGCAAAGTGCTAGTGTGGGTGAGGTACAACAAGAGCTCCAGGACCTCGGCAAGAGATGCGAGTCCATGAAGCATGATCTGAAGGCGAAAGAGGCCGAGCTTGCGAAGGCCCTTTGTGAATTTGAAAGACGCCAAGGCCAAAGCTGAGAAAGCACAGCAGGAGATCCAGGAGGCCAAGAAGATAGCAGCGGGTAAGTTCTTTATGCAAAGCAAACATGTGGAGGAGGCGTTTCTTTTACTTACTCGAATTCGGAGCTCTCCAGGGGCATTCACAGATCTACCATGCAGCGTATCAGACATTGTGGAGTTCTACGATGCCCAGGAGGGGAACTCAACTGAGAAGCTGTTCTGGTTCCGGTATGCTGGGGCCGAACATCCGATGCCTCTGAGTGACCAACTGAAGCAGTTGGTCAAACTCCACAGGGCTGCCAAACTGGCTATGAAAGGTTTCATAGTCCGGATGTGGCCTGGTGAGCTCATGCCTAGTAGCTACTTTGGCCTAATCAAGCGGATGGTGGATGTCTGTCCGCGGCTAGAGGTGATCAAGCGCTCTGTATGTATCGAAGGTGCCCACCGTGCCTTTGCCCGCATCAAGGTGCATTGGGGCAAGCTGGATGCTAAGAAGCTGGTCAAGGACGGGCCGCCGGACGGTAGGGCGCATCGCCATCCCGAGATGTACTATGATGGCGTTATGAAGGGTGCTCGTCTCGTGGCTGACGAATGTACCAAGGACACCTTTTTTGAATGAATTCACTTCTGTCATGTTTGTATTTTAAGGACGAAGTTACTTGCGCTATGTAGCGCTTTTGTTATTTAAAATATTACCTTCTGTGCGGCTGTTTATAAAATCCTGAAAGTAGGATAGTCGTCGGCTTCCGCCCCCACGTGACTAGCACTGGGGTGTTCGTGGAAAACCCGAGCACTCTTCATCCAAATGTTTGGTCCCTTAAGGAGGTGTCCGACGCAGTGAACGAGGCAATCGGACTATGCGGCTTTATAACTTTCACTTAGCCATAGAAGTCTACAATTTTAAATTTTGTCGAAGCCCCTAGAATCCGGAAGGCCGAATTGGGGCGCTATATACGCCTAGATCGGACAAAGCCGATTTATCGCCTAAAGCATAAAATCTTTAAGGATTTTAGTACCTCTCGAACAGCGACCAGCTGTCGCCACATCATGCCGGTCAGTTTTCGGCTTTCTCTACTGAGGTGCTCGTCCGGAAGAACCGGGACACAAGCGCAGTAGTTCTCCCTACGCTACCTTAGCCTATATAATAGAACGTAAGGCACCAAAACAAGGGAGCCGGGATATCCCAACTGTAGACCCAAGACATGATTCGGAGCTGATGCATATAATGCTATAAGTTCGGGGTGCCGCACTGTTGAAAGTGTTCGGACTTTATTTGCCATATTATGGGGCGCCATGAGAAGCCCCTAGTAGATTGACCGCACCAAGGTGTACGGGTGCAATATGAAATAATCATTTATAAGAGAAAAAAATGCTCAAATAAGAATAATAGGCTGACGCTATATATAATCTCCCATTGACAAAAAATACATTTAAGCGTATGTTTACAATGAATGCATTAAGCAGAGATAAATAGGACTATTTGACATGTCCTATCCAGAGGCAGGCTGTGTATAGATAGATAAAGCAGGTATAATGATCGCAAATAGATTCCACCTGGGTTTTCTTCTGTTCTGCACGTCTGTTGCCTCCTTGGATGTCTCTCCCCTATGAGTCTGACAATTCGGCTCTTCTAAGGATGCCGCACTAACGCAGTGTCCTGAATGGTAAGAGGGAAAGAGTATGAAGGTATTTAGCGGTTACCCGCACTATCGACTGAGTCGTTGATGCGCCTCCGCCTATGCCCAAGGTATCTTGAGTGTGTAAATGTGTACGCGTGGCACAAATGCTTCTTTGGAGGGGATTGAGCAGAGGCCGGACTGCTAATCACGATCTTGGCGTTCCTGATGATCCTATTGCGGGGTGCTCCAGACTCGCTTGACAGTGCTCGAAGTTGTCGCCGGATTGGTTTGTCGGAGTAGGCCGCATTGTACTTCTGCCGCGAGGGCTGCCGTATGCTCTTCTGTTCGAAGGGAGCGGTCCATATTTCCATTGAGAATGATGACCCCACGCGGTCCTGGCATCTTGAGCTTGAGATATGCATAATGTGGTACCGCAATGAATCTAGCAAATGCGGTTCATCCGAGCAGTGTGTGGTAGCCACTGCGGAAAGGGACGATGTTGAAGATTAGCTCTTCACTCCTGAAGTTGTCCGGGGATCCGAAAACCACTTCTGGTGTTATAGAGCCCGTGCAGCGGGCCTCTACTCCAGGAATAACACCTTTAAAGGTAGTTTTGGTGGGCTTGATCCTTGAAGGATCAATGCCCATCTTGTGCACTGTGTCCTGATAAAGCAGGTTCAGGCGGTTGCCGCCGTCCATAAGGACACGCGTGAGGTGGAATCCGTCGATGATTGGGTCTAAGACCAATGCGGCTGAGCCGCCGTGACGGATGCTAGTAGGGTGATCCCTACGGTCAAAGGTGATCGGACAAGCTGACCATGGATTGAACTTGGGGGCGACTGGCTCCATCGCATAGACGTCCCATAGTGCCCGCTTCCGTTCCCGCTTGGGGATGTGGGTGGCGTAGATCATGTTGACCATTTTCACTTGGGGGGGGGGGAATTTCTTTTGTCCCCCCGTGTTTCGACGCCGGGGCTCTTCGTCATCGTCATTATGCAGCCCCTTGTCCTTGTTTTCGGCGTTTACCTTGCCGGCCTGTTTGAACACCCAGCAGTCTCTATTGTTGTGGTTGGCTGGTTTGTCCGGTGTGCCATGAATTTGGCACGAGCGCTCCAGTATGCGGTCCAGACTGGACGGTCCCTAATTATTTCTCTTGAACGGCTTTTTCTGCTGTCTGGACGTAGATACGCTGAATCCGACGTGGACTGCCGTGTCTTCAGTGCTGTCACCGTTGTTCCATCTCTTATGTCTGTTGCGCCATGGCTCGCCGTTAGTATCGCGGCCATCCGAAGTACCGGAATGTGGCGTGGTGCCGCTGCGAGCCAACCAGCTATCCTCACCCGCACAAAAGAGGGTCATTAATGTTGTAAGAGCTGCCTTGGACTTGGGTTTTTCCTGGCCGAGGTGTCGAGCGAGCCACTCGTCACGGATATTATGCTTGAATGCCGCCAAGGCTTCGGCGTCCGGACAGTCGACTATTTCGTTCTTTTTAGTAAGGAACTGAGTCCAGAATTTCCGGCTGACTCTCCGGGTTGTTGAGTAATGTGGCTCAGGTCACCGGCGTCTGGTGGTCGCACATATGTACCTTGGAAGTTATCAAGGAATGCTTCTTCCAGGTTTTCCCAACTGCCAATGGAATTTGCTGGCAGGCTATTTAACCAGTGTCGGGCTGGTCCTTTGAGCTTAAGGGGAAGATACTTGATGGCGTGTAGATCATCTCCGCGGGCTGTGTGAATGTGGAGAAGGAAATCTTCGATCCATACTGCGGGGTCTGTTGTGCCATCGTATGATTCGATGTTTACGGGTTTGAACCCTTCTGGGAATTCATGATCCATCACTTCATTAGTGAAGCAGAGGGGGTGTGCGGCGCCTCTATGCCGGGCTATGTGGCTACGCAGCTCGAATTGGTCTGGGTTGCTGTGTTCGGCCCAGCCGGACTTGTTGATGATGTATCCGGCGCGACGATCATCATCGCGCGCTGGGGTGCGCCCCCGCGATCCGTAGATCGATCTTGGTTGTCCTGCTTTGTTTTCTAGAATATCTTGCAGGTCTTGCTTCTTGCCCTGGGCCGTACTATATCGGCATGGGGGTGCGGGCTGGTATCCGGGCTGATATCCCGTTTTATCCCGGCCACGGGGTGGCCGGTCAGCTGTTTGGCGTTCGAGTCCGTATTCCTCGGCTGCCAGGACTTCAGTCCATCTATCTGTGAGCAGATCTTGATCAGCTTGGAGTTGCTGCTGCTTCTTCTTCAGGCTCCTCGCAGTGGCTATAAGCCTACGCTTGAAGCGCTCCTGCTCCATGGGATCCTCAGGCACGCCGAATTCATCGTCGCCGAGGCTAATCTCATCTTCGGAGGGGGGCATGTAGTTGTCCTCCTCTAGGTATACGTCTGTCGCCTGTTCTTCTGGGTCATATTCTTCATCGGCGCCATCTGGATTATTTTCGTCTCCCGGGCCGGTATTGCTGTGGCGGGGCTTGGAGCGGTGCCGACGATGCCCATGCTTTTTTTTCCTTCCCGAGGGGTTATCCTCCGTTGCCTCATCGCCATTTGTTTCCTTCGGAGTGTCCACCATATATATATATCGTATGAGGAGGTGGCAGTCCACCGCCCGGTGAGCGGTCGCTCCTGTAATTCTCCTACATCATCTTCAATACCGTCGATGTCGTGGGAGTCGAAGTCAAGCACGTCAGTTAGATCATCGATCGTGGCCTTCCTGTTGAACGCGAGGTTACTATTGTCCATGAGGCTTAATTTTTATAGCAAGAGATCTCTCACGGACGAACATGTTGAATAGCAAAAAAAGAAGTTTCAGGTGGACAAATGGGCTTCTAAACGTTCTCGGCTTATATTTACAATAAGTTGTAGACATCCTGAAATAAATTTATTTGCACAAGATGTTGATTTTATGGATCAGACCGATCCATTTGTTTGTGACTGCAAAAAAGAGTGGTTGGGTTAGATGTTACTGTCATGTTCAATCTGGGTTTTGTCTAAAAATTTGATGAATAATTATTCCTTGGGCTTTATGTACCATTTGTATGCTTGACTTGCAAGTTGTTGCCCTCGTACTCCCCTCCACTTGCCACTACACTGCCGCATCTTCCATGGCTGCTGTTCGTTCCCGTCCGAGGCCTTGCCGTTGTTCTCCGCCTTGTTTAGCTCGCTGTGCCCGCTGCCGTCTGGCGTTGTCAACATGGTCAGCAACCAAGAGGAATTGGGAGATGACTGTACATGGAGAGGCTGACAGTAGGGACCCACCAGGGTCATTGCATTTCGCAAGCAGGTGCCTCATTATTACAAGCCAAAAAAATACTTGCTCATAATTGATTGACAACTAGGTTCCACGCCATTGTCAATGTAGTCAATAAACGAGAAAATTACACAACAAGCGGATAACATCAGGGACCCAGCAGCTCGCCTAGTTGTTTTTCAGTTTCAGAGATGGAGCTCAACTGCGCGCTGTGCAGGGGCTATGGCCCGTCTAGCCCATGCTTACGCTTTTATTAAGCACATGACGAGCCCAATTGATATATTTTTTCTTTCTGAAATTGGCTAGCCCAGTTCTTTTTTTTGGAGAATACCAAAACAGAGGCCTACTTGCTTTTCTCAGCCCTGCTGGGCTGCAAATCTTTCAAGACGAGGAGGGATGTAAGTAGTAAGAAATGGGCTTCCCGAGAAAACGGGCTATAAGTTGTAAGAAATGGGCTGTAAATTTTTAAACCAAAGCCAACCTGCAATTGCATTAAAATATCATTTTTCAGGATTTCTCTACTCTCTACTCTTATAAAAACCAAAGCCAACTGGCAATTACATTAAAATATCATCTTTTCTCCCATAACATAAACTACTCATACAAATGCATCTTCATGTTCCGTGCAACGAACGGGCATCTTGCTAGTTAAGATTCTAAATTTCATTCATTTTTTTGCGGAGAATTGTTTTTTGAATTTTATTTTGATATAATTTTTTGAAAACTATTTTTAACGTGACTCGAAATTTTGTGATTAAAAGAGTTTGGACCCCACTGAAATATGCAAAATTTTGTTGAATTTTTTAGCAGTGCCCAAAATATATGGTCTGTAATGCTAATAAAAAGAATATGGGCTTCAAATATCCTTAAGAATTAGAAAATGGGCTGTAAATTATTGAAAATAATGGCTAATGGGTTGTATGCTGTTTTCCACAGATTTGGAGGCTGACTTCTGGGCCTACTAGGTTGACGATCATGCTGTCCTAAAAAAAATTTGATGCGTATGCAAGGCTTTGTCAACTTAGTCAACACACAGCAGTGACTGTTGGATGTCCATCCAACAGCCGCCGTGCTTCTTCAATCTCTGATCTTCCTGCTCCAGCCGCCCAAACCAGCGCCGGCGGGACTGCCTGCTCCCTCCTCTCGTGGCTGGCTGTGCTGCCGCCAGGCCATCCCTCTAACCACCCACACATCCTGTTATTTTTCGGCGACGTCAGCCTCACCCCGCAGCCGATCAGTCAGCGCTCATTCTCCCCTCAGCGTGGGCATCCACTGTGGTGGCTTCGCCGGCTCTGGATGGTTCTCTTCCTGGGCCTCGCCCTTGTCCACCCCGTTTGTGCTCTCGGCGCGGCGAGGTCAACATGGTCAACAAACAACAGCCATTGGAAGAGGCTGACAGTAGGGGCCCATACAGGAAAATGCCTCCTTATTACGCGCAAAATAATGATTCCTCCACCTGATAGCTGGGACCCACCGGAAGGGTCTCTGTATTTCATGAAAAAAACGTTCCCCCCGCTGTCAGCTTGGACCCACCGGAAATGCCTCCTTATTACGCACAAAAAAATGAATACTCCCCCTGCTAGCTGGGACTCACCTTTGTGGGAGGCTGACTTGTGGGCCTACTAAGTTTACGGGGACGGAGGGCTTTGTCAACTTAGTCAATATGAATGACTCTAACTCAAGTGACCATACGATGTCCATCCAACGGCTCGTAGTGCTTCTTCAACCTCTGGTCTTCGTGCTCCAGCCGCCCAAAGTAGCGCCGGTCGTGTCGTGTGCTCCTGCCTCCCGTGGCCGGTTGTGATGCCGCGGAGGACTCACCACCCCCTACTACTCCCACCGTTGGCCAGGCCATCCCTCTAATCACCCACACCCCCTGTTATTCTGCGGCGACGGCAGCCTCACCCTTGTACTCCTCTTCGCATGGGCATCCACTGCTGCGCCTTCCGCGGCTCCATGTTGTCCCCTTCCTAGGCCTCGCCGTCGTCGACCGCCGTGGTGCTCTCTGTGCGGCATGGTCAATGTGGTCAACGACCGACTTCCATCAGAAGAGTACTATGCATGGAGAGGTTGACAGTTGGGTCCACGGCGACCGCAAGGAAGTGCCTCCTTATTATGTGCAAAACAATTATTCCTCCACCTGACAGCAGGGACCCACCAGACGGGCCACAAGTATTTTGCGAAAAAAAATGTTTCCCCCCTGCCTGCTAGGACCCACCATCTACATCTTCGCACGCAAGGAAGTGCGTCCGGGCAAAAAAAAACGATTCGCCCCCCTGACTGCTGGGACCCACCAGCTACACCTTCGCATGCAAGGAAGTGTATCCGGGCAAAAAAAACAAAACGATTTGCCCCCCTGACTGCCGGGACCCACCAGCTACATCTTCGCACGCAAGGAAGTGCGTCCGGGCAAAAAAAACCAAAATGATTCGTCCCCCTGACTGCTGGGACCCACCAGCTACATCTTTGCAGGCAAGGAAGTGCCTGACAGTCGGGACCCACCTGGTCGAAGCGTACGTAGCGTTGTCATTCTGGTCGCGAATGTGTAGGTACATACTGGTCGATGTAGAGCCGCGCACGTAGCATGTACACATACGTACAGTGGCGAGGGTGCAAGAAAGAAAATACGGCCACGTACGTACATACGAGCAGGGTCTCGAACACCTACTCGCGCATACGTACATGGCTGGGTCGGAACGGAGAAACAGCGTCGTTGTCGTGTTCATGGGGAGCCAACTGGCTGGGTTGGAACGGAATGTGTGGTCGTGTTCATCAGGAGGGCTTGGACGGAACAGGCGAAGGAAACGAGGCCTGGCATACCGCAGAACGGAGGAAACGGCCTTGTGTTCGACCGGCCACGTTCGAAACGGGGTCCTGTTGATCGGGAGGGGTGTGGCGTACCGCAAAACAGACGAAACGGACCTCCTACGGTCGAAACGGGGGTCCTGTTGATCGGGAGGGGTGTGGCATACCACAAAACGGACGAAACGGACCTCCTACGATCGAAACGGGGGTCCTGTTCATCGGGAGGGGTGTGGCGTACAGCAAAACGGGACTCCACGGGATACTGTTCATCTCCACCGTCGACCTCCTCCAGCCTCCACGGGCTATCGTCGACCTCCTCCAGCCTCCACGGGCTCCTATTCATCCAACCTCCACCGCGCGCTACTCCAACGGCTACTGTTCAACCACCCCTCCACGAGCACCCCTCCACCGTCTACTGTTCATCCAGCCCTCCACACCACGAGGTCCTGTTAAACCACCCCTCCACGGCCACCCCTCCACCGTCTACTGTTCATCCAGCCCTCCACACCACAGGGGTCCTGTTCATCCAGAGGCAACGCCACCGCTCACTGTTCATCCAACCCCCCCCCCCACCCTCCTGCAACACTCACTGTTCATCCAATCAATCGTCTTCAGTTAGCAGCAGTAGCGAAGGAATTCTCCATCGGGTTCAGTTAACAGCCATCGATCGATCGCTCGGTTCAATAACGCGTAGCCTGCAGTGCAATCGCTCGGGTTAAGTTAGAGCCCAACGCCTCGCTCGGGTTCAGTTAGAGCCAACGCCTCACACACACGCGCGTACGTGTACGAGAGAAACGCGCATCGCTCGGCCCCCGACCTCCCACCGTAACCGGCAACTCCCCAAAATTTTCCTCCCCCTCGCATCTACCACGGTCTTTTCATCATGGAAGGCCCAACGAATGTCATGCAGTTGCGTCTCCGGCCCGCCCAGGACGAAAAGACCATTTTCTGTCATGATTTTTTTGTCAAGTAGGAGCCCACCACATCTATGATGATACCGGGTTTTGTCACAATTATCGTCATAGAAGTGTCATATGTATGACAAAAAAAATCGTTCGGCCCAAAATGTCACGGATGTGTCTTTTTTTTGTAGTGAACCTCATCGCGGCGGCCGAGGACCTGTCGTTTCTTCGGCGGGAGCGGGTCGGGCCCCTCTCGGGGGGCCTTTCCTTTCTCCTCGGCTGAGAACCGGCGGATCGGTGCCATTGGTGACAAGATGGAGAAGGAGCAAGCAAGAAGAGGTAGACTGTGGGGGCTCACGCCTCTCAGTACTTATAGTCCAGAGGAGGCCAACCGCCGGCCTCCATGATCGCAGGTAATCATGACTCTTTTTGCATGCAGCAGGGACTCGTCAAATCGGTAGTTGCCGAGGCAGCATGGGGAAGCGGAGACGTCCATGTCCAATCAACCGCCACGCGGCGACCAAGGCCGCAGGATGTTGGTGCCCGCTGCGCTCCACACTTGCCCTTTGGCTTCGCTGCTAAGCCAAGTCCGAGCGCGCCTTGGGCCCGGGGGCTACTGTCGGTGTTCTGGGAACGGGGGTCCCCAGGCTTGCCTGCCTGCGGCGTGGCTCAAAGTGGTGGCCCGGTATGGCCCGTCTTCATCAACCCAAGCTCAATACCCTCGCGAGGGGCCAAGCCTTGCGGGGCGGACAATGCAAGACTTCCTCAGTGATGGCCTCACCAGGCAGGCTCGCGAGGAGGCGGAGAGATCAAGGCAAGAGTACCTCGCGAGGTGCTCATGACGCAAGCCATGACGATCAAGACTAGGCGGGCGCCAGCCCGCGCAGTGTCCTTGTTTCATCTTTGGTGCAAAGGGGGCAAGCGCAGACGCGGAGTATCGAGGCATCAAGCAAAGGTTGCGATTTCGATGCAACAAGACCAAGACCAGCAGAGCGGCAGGGCGGCGTCATCGCTAGTGCCTTTGGCAGTCGAAGACCAACTTTAGTCAGGATAACTTGTACTATATGTTCCCCTTCAAAACGGCCATTGTTGGCTACCTTCCCGCTCAATATTTGGGAAGAAGACCAGGGCCTCTATATATAGACATAGCCACCAAAGTAGGGAAGATCGAGTTATCATCAGATCCAGAGGCGATCGAACTCGCCCAAGTAGTACACCGCACCAACCCAAGAACACCTCTCGCGAGGCTGTTCTTCCTCTGTACTGTTCATCATCAGCCCCTGAGGAAATCCACCACACCACACACTGGATTAGGGTATTACACCACAACGGTGGCCCAAACCAGTATAAACCTTGTGTCCCATGTGTTGCTCATCGTGTATTTTATATTCGCAGCGAGGCGTTGGGACGTGGATCAGTAGGGGGAAGATCTTCACGCACACCCTAGAGTTTGAACCTTAAGGGTTTTGCCGAAACCCGATATCCGACAAAGACCTCTTGAGTTGAGACTCAAAACACACATTTGGAACTAGGAAAGGACGCAGATGATGAAGGTTCGATTTGGTAGGCAACAATTCCACGCTGGAGTAGGATGTTGCTTGGTTTCAAAGTAACAAGGAGATAATTGCCATGACTCCATAACGGGACACCTTGGGGGAGGTGACTCGTATAAATATTCCCTTGAGTGGAAAAAAGAATTACTTTCGATATAGAAATCATTGAAACTCTCTAAACCAGCCCAAGGAAAATCACAAACGATCGTTTGAGGGAGTTCGGAGAAATGGCATACTCAGTTTGGAAAGAAAACTAGAGTATTAAGACAACCCAGCAAACGGAAAGCACATTCCAGATGATGCCAAGGATATACCCCAGTGACTGAGCGGGCTCTCAACAACTTGAGCATTTCCTTACTCATCAAGGTCTTACCAACATCTATGCCAAGATGTTGATGACACCTCGTACTACCATGATGAATATCGGTGGAGGATACTGATGCAAAGGAAGATAACACCTTCTCAGATTTCACCTTAGCGAGGCCAAGGAAACTCAATCTGGATGATCGACTGAGAGACCTTTACCACTTCGCTTCTCATGTTCTCCTTGACGGGCTAGCTTAACCCATTGTGACGCCCCGGATACAACTTTCCATATTCGTAACTCCAACTCTTGCCTTTTCCGGAGATGCGATATGTTATTTGCTCCATGGTTGGGTTTTTGTAGTTTGTTTTGCATTTTGTTCATGTCTTGCATTTCATCTCATAGCATCATGCGCATTGCATCTGCATGTTTTCATAAAACGTGCATCCGTTCTTAGTTTCCGCTTCTCCCTCGCCTCCGTTGACATTTCTCAGGCCAACCGTTCTTTTGTTGTCCGACCGTTTGGCCCTTTCTGCACAGTGCACCAACCCCCACGTGTGCATCCGAAAGTTGTCCCGAACCCGACCCGCTCTATCGTGACCGTTGGATCCGGATCATCCCCAAACATCCCGAAAGTATCTTCGGTTATTTGTTGGACTCTCCCTAGCTTATTTTTCCATCCGTCCGATTACGATCGGAGGGATGAAATAGCCCCTAGCCTAACCCACCCTCTATATATACTAGTCTAAACCCTAGACCCTAGCCAGACAAACTGCCTCCAATCCCGAGCGCGCCGCCACCACTCTCTCCCTTGGGATCCTCCCAGATCCCCTCCTCACCAACCCATGCATAGCCAGCCACCTCAATAGATCCACCAACCATCCACCCATATGGAGCCGTCAGATCGACTTCCAATGGCTCCCGTGCCCCCAGTTTGTCTGACCGAGAAGCCCCGATTCATCCTCCCAGAACAGCCGATCTTGATCCAGCCTTGTGGAGCGCTCCTGAGGTCCGAGCTCCTCCAACCTCACGATCCCGCTACCCCGGCGAACCTCGCCGCCGGCAACCACCATCAGCAGATAAGCCCTGCGCTGCCCCATCCTTTCCTGCTTCTCTCTTCTCCCTCTCACATCTCCATCTCGTTTCCTTTTTCCGTCAGAGAACCATCAGCCGAAGCTATCTCTATCGCCCGAGCTCCTCCCTACACAGCGCGCGCCCGCACGACCCCGTCGCTGGCGACCCGTCTTCACCCAGATCCACGTCAGGCAACTGCTTCCAGCCGCGCCATCGCCCATCTTCTTCGTCCACGGCAAGTACTGCTTCTGTCCTGCTCGCCCGCGCCAAGTCCATCTTCGAATAAAGCCGCCGCCCTCCGCCTCACCAAGTCCCGCGCCAAGCCTCCATGTCACCGGAGCCCTTTGCAGCTGCGCCACTGCCTGCCTGCACCTCCTCTACTCCGAGGCGCTCGCCCAAGTCCCTTGCCTCGCACCAAGTTTCTGTCGCCGGCGCTGCTTCTACATTGTCCGCCTACATTGACCGCAGTGCCAAGTCCCGTTCGGTTCAGCCCGCTCCGTTGACCGCGCCTCGCTCAAGCGCGCGCCTGGGCTGCCTTCCCTCCAGCGCCCAAGGCCCAGCCTGCTCCAGCTCCTCACAGGCCCAACTCCAGATCCGGCCTCAGGCCCAATGTGAGCCACCACCCAGTCCATCTCTGTTGGCCCAGCTGTGCTCTAATTCAGCCTGCATGTGTTTTTTTTACTGCTGCGAATTTAACATTATCCAGTGTATTACTGTTTTACAGATAAGTCCTTGCACATCATGCATATAATAACTCATTAACCGTGCATCGGATTAAAACGATTCAAACATGTAAAATGCTTAGAATTTTGTGTAGATTAATAATTTGCCACTTTCATCCATGTTAAATATGTTTAAACTTGCTGTTTGTTTAATTTTTCTCAAATGCCATGATAAAATGATTTATTTCATAACTAATTAACCGTAGCTCCGATTTTAATAAACTTTATATGTAAATGGGCTGGAAAATGCCTAGTTTAACATGGTGCACTTTATTTTCCTGTTTAACAACAATAAAATATGTTTTAGGGCAGAACAGTACCAAATTCATAAATTGCACATGAGGATTTTCCAGAATTGTTGTTTGTTGTTCCGGCCTCATTTAAACTTGCCTAGATAGGTAGTTTCTTATGCTTCACCTCTTGCCATGTTTAACAACATTTAGTATTGTTTGGTAGCTTAAATGAGATTAAACTAAATATGTCAATGTGGTGTTTTGTCAATATGCAACTCATTGCATATTGAGCTCCACTTAACTTGTAGTATTGTTTGTTGCACTTTGCCATGCCATGCTCTTTAAACCGGACACACATCATACTTTGTTGTGCATCATGCCATGTTTATCCTTGTGTGTTTACCATGTTGTTTTTTTCTTTCTGGTGTTGCTTCTTAGTTCCGGTAGTGTTGCGGTTGTGAGGATTCGTTCGACTACTCCCGTTCATCTTCTTCATGGACTCGTTCTTCTTCCTAGCGGGATTTCAGGCAAGATGACCGTCACACTGGATCTCACTACTATCATTGCTATGCTAGTTGCTTCGTTCTATCGCTATGATGCGCTACCTATCATTTGCTCTTCAAGCCTCCCAAATTGCCATGTCAGCCTCTAACCTTTTCACCCTTCCTAGCAAACTGTTGCTTGGCTATGTTACCACTTTGCTCAGCCCCTCTTATAGCGTTGTTAGTTGCAGGTGAAGTTGAAGATTGCTCCATGATGGACAGGATTATGTTGGGATATCACAATATCTCTTATTTAATTAATGCACCTATATACTTGGTAAAGGGTGGAAGACTCGGCCTTATGCCTGGGGTTTTGTTCCACTCTTGCCGCCCTAGTTTCCGTCATACCGGTGTTATGTTCCTTGATTTTGCGTTCCTTACGCGGTTGGGTGATTTATGGGACCCCCTTGACAGTCGCTTTGAATAAAACTCCTCCAGCAAGGCCCAACCTTGGTTTTACCATTTGCCTCACCTAAGCCTTTTTCCCTTGGGTTTCTGGAGCCCGAGGGTCATCTTTATTTACCCCCCGGGCCAGTGCTCCTCCGAGTGTTGGTCCAAACTAGAGCACTGTGCGGGACTGTCCCTTGGAAACTTGGGTTACGTTGGTACTTGTACGCTTCACTTATTTGGTGTGCCCTGAGAACGAGATATGTGCAGCTCCTATCAGGATTTGTCGGCACATCGGGCGGCTTTGTTGTTCTTGTTTTACCATTGTCGAAATGTCTTGTAAACCGGGATTCCGAGACTGATCGGGTCTTCCTGGGAGAAGGAATATCCTTCATTGACTGTGAGAGCTTGTGATGGGCTAAGTTGGGACACCCCTGCAGGGTTTAAACTTTCGAGAGCCGTGCCTGCGGTTATGTGGCAGATGGGAATTTGTTAATGTCCGGTTGTAGATAACTTGACACCAGATACGAATTAAAACGCATCAACCGCGTGTGTAACCGTGATGGTCTCTTCTCAGTGGAGTCCGGGAAGTGAACATGGTTTTGAGTTATGTTTGACGTAAGTAGGAGTTCAGGATCACCTCTTGATCATTGCTAGTTTCACGATCGTTTCGGTTGCTCTCTTCTCGCTCTTATTTGCGTATGTTAGCCACCATATATGCTTAGTCGCTGCTGCAACCTCACCACTTTACCCCTTCCTTTCCCATTAAGCTTTCCTAGTCTTATACCCATGGTAATGGGATTGCTGAGTCCTCGTGGCTCACAGATTACTACAACAACAGTTGCAGGTACAGGTTGCGATGATCATGACGCAAGAGTGATGCTTGCTTGTTGTCAGTTCTTCTTCTGCTTCATCGTTCAGGGGATAGGTTCCTGGTCGGCAGCCTGGGCTAGCATGGTGGATGTCGTTTGAGTTTTTGTTTGTGTTTCATCCGTAGTCGGATGGTGCTCTTATGTATGATGATGTTGTATTCGTGTGGCATTGTATATATCCTCATCTATTATGTAATGTTGATGTAATGATATCCACCTTGTAAAAGCGTCTTCAAGATGCGCTTCTATCCTTGGTGGGACCTTCGAGTTCCTTTAGGATAGGGTCGCATCTTGGACGTGACAAGTTGGTATCAGAGCCTCGACCGACCATAGGAGCCCGCTTGACTGTTGGTCGTTGTTGAGTCTAGATGAAAACTATTTTGAGTCTTAGGATTATATATATCGGATAGTAGGATTCTTTTTACTCCTCAGCCCCCTTCGTCGCTCTGGTGAGGACTCCTGACGTAGATGTTTTGTCTTTCCTCTCCTCAAATTCCACTAAAAAAATTTAGGATCACGCGGGTATCTTGTAATCATTCTGATATTCTTGTGACGAGAACATTGTTCTTGGTGCCTCCTGACATTTAGGGGTTGTGGAAGTGTCCCGGGGAGTTGAGCTCCGAGGTGTTGTCGTCACAATTTTATCGTTGCAGTTCTGGAATACCTGAGTTTTGCCGACATCGAAAATCTCTTTTATGCAGTTGTTGGTGAGATAACCTCGACGCCACCCAGTACTGGAGAGTTCGGGAGTATTGCCATTGCTTGTATAACGGATGCTTTTCGAAGGTTGAGGTACACGATTTCCGGAGTTTTCTTGGTTATGTGTTGACGGATGGATACAGCTGGATGTAGGGATTGTTAGTTTGGGTGAGATATATTGCTTCCCCTGTATCCCCAACACCAGATTGCATAACTAGAAAGTTTCCGGAGTTTATAGGTGGGAATTCAAGTAGCTCCTAGAATATCTTTCCGACAGATGCATGATATGGGATTGGGTAAATCTCTATCATATGTATTTGTTCCAGCTTATTCTGCAATCCAAATCCTTTGTTTTGTTTTATTTGTGGTATTCGAGTTGCTTCGAAGTCAAATGTTGAATCCATACCTTTCATAAACGGTGTTCTCATATTTCTATGTGAATACTAATCCTTCTTGATCATCGTGGTCGTCATGTCAACTCTTTTCCAACCGACGTGCTTCTCTTCAAGTGGATCCGATCATTTCAACATCCGCAAGATCAATTCTAAGTTTTCTCAATGGTGTTTGTTTCATCAGTCCGCAAGTTGCCTTTGTTTTCCCGCCCTCCCACCATTTTTCTTCAAAGACTCAGATTTCTTAATCATGTATCCTTTTATTTGTGGGAAGTCTATTCATTCTTTTCTTTCAATGTTCTTATTCGGTGATTTCCCATGAAGATGCTCAACAGTTTCAAGTTCATCATCCTTCATTGTTGTTTCTTCTCTAGTGGATCCAATTCAAGCTTTCGATATTCATCATATTCTTTTCCTCGTTTCTAATGCTTTCTCATGCCGATGCACCTCTTAATCATTCACTTCTTCCTATTCATTTGTTCTGGAGTGCTGTAGATACCTCACAAGACTTGTGTTTCCATTCTCAATCCGTTCAAGATATTTCGAGGTTGTTATCTCATTCAAGCCATTTAATTCAACCGGTGCAACCTCTCTTTAAAATTGTTCAACGGTGTTTTCTTTTGAGTGGGCCGTAACCCACTGGTCTTTTCCCAGGATCTTACCTGACTCTTCTTATTCTCCCAGAGTTATTCTCAATTCTTTTCAAGCGTGACGTACGAATGGATCCCATCAGTCACATGCCTTCTCCAAGGTTGCTTTCAAATTATTTTCATTGTTGGCTCAACCTCTTTGTTTTTCAACTTGGGTTACGTTGGCACCTGTACTCTTCGCTTATCTGGTGTGCCCTGAGAACGAGATATGTGCAGCTCCTATCGGGATTTGTGGGCACATCGGGCGGCTTTGCTGGTCTTGTTTAACCATTGCCGAAATGTCTTGCAAACCGGGATTCCGAGACTGATCGGGTCTTCCTGGGATAAGGAATATCCTTCGCTGACCGTGAGAGCTTGTGATGAGCTAAGTTGGGACACCCCTGCAGGGTTTAAACTTTCGAGAGTCGTGCCCACGGTTATGTGGCAGATGGGAATTTGTTAATGTCCAATTGTAGATAACTTGACACCAGATACGAATTAAAACGCATCAACCGCGTGTGTAGCCGTGATGGTCTCTTCGTGGCGGAGTCCGGGAAGTAACACGGTTTTGAGTTATGTTTGACGTAAGTAGGAGTTCAGGATCACCTCTTGATCATTGCTAGTTTCACGACCATTCCGTTTGCTCTCTTCTCGCTCTTATTTGCGTATGTTAGCCACCATATATGCTTAGTCGCTGCTGCAACCTCACCACTTTACCCCTTCCTTTTCCATTAATCTTTGCTAGTCTTGATACCCATGGTAATGGGATTGCTGAGTCCTCGTGGCTCACAGATTACTACAACAACAGTTGCAGGTACAGGTTGTGATGATCATGACGCGAGAGCGATGCTTGCTTGTTGTCAGTTCTTCTTCTGCTTCATCGTTCAGGGGATAGGTTCCTGGTCGGTAGCCTGGGCTAGCAGGGTGGATGTCGTTTGAGTTTCTGTTTGTGTTTCATCCATAGTCGGATGGTGCTCTTATGTATGATGATGTTGTATTCGTGTGGCATTGTATGCCTCTTGTATATATCCTCATCTATTATGTAATGTTGATGTAATGATATCCACCTTGCAAAAGCGTCTTCAAGATGTGCTTCTATCCTTGGTGGGACCTTCGAGTTCCTTTGGGATAGGGTCGCATCTTGGGCGTGACACCCATTGATAGATATGGTTTGGTATCTAAAACATCAATTAAAAGGTCGGACTTCGAAAGCACAAGAATCCGTAAGGAACTACTACTAGAGTAAATCCTATGAAATCCTGATGGGGAGGTGGCCACCTTCCTCAATCAAGATACTACAATAATAGGTCTTCCGGCTGGGTGTGTTGGCCACGACATCCACTTTACCGGTTACAGAGAGACCAATAATATAATTCTTGGAATATGTTCCGATCATCATATCTGCCCGAGATTCAGATCTAGTAGGTGTCAGGATATTCCAGACTCATCAAGTCTAGAAAGAAAAATGAAAGTTTGCAACAGAAAACAATGAGATGGCGTTGTGAAATTCTCGGGGAGTGAACTACGATAGCAAGCTCCAAAACATGAGTTGGTTCTACTACACACATGCATGTGAGCATGCTGTCCCAGACAAGCATGACCACATAGTAGTCTTACAAGAAAACACTATCGAGTTCTGGTTCGGAACCATCATTAATGATATCAATGTCTCCGTGCGGAATTCTAAAGTATTAACCTTAGAACAGACTCCTTTATCTCGAACAAATCAATCGGTGGCTAGGGGTGCTAGGAATTACACATGGAGTGGAGGTAGCGAGCCTATCAAACCATGGAATACTTCGCACATGCATGACTGACTTGGGATGATTCCAGAGGAAGCAAAACTAACGTTCCCGTATTCATGGCGGCAACTTGCACCCAATGCACGTGAATTAGAGGAAGTCACTTCTTTCATCCAAACATAGGCTTCATGAATGTGACACGAAGATAATGCTTACAAAAGTTTCCAACACTAGCTTGATGTTCAACATGAGTCATGGAGGAGACAAATTGCTGCTGATGGGATCAACAACAATTCATCGGAATTTCCATATCACTGGAATTCCACCATTATGTGAATAATGTGATATATTTGTCAGACCAAAGGATGTAATGGTGTATGCTCGAGGGATCAACCACAAGTAAGACAACATTACAAACATCATTGGTTCTGATTTGATTTGAGGATAGCCCACACTCAAATCAAAGTTTAGACAAGACAATAGATCCAATAACTGATCACGAAGACCAATTGATGAAGATATCATCTTTCTTCAACACACACACACAGAGAGAGAGAAGATATCCCTTAGAGATGAACTAAGTCGGACAAGCTTTTATCTTCCAACTCTCCAAGTTATTGTTTAGCTTAACCAACTTGCTCAGGGGTATCCAACACAGATCCTTGGAGAAGGGGTGGTTACAAGAACCCAACTTGATCACGAGCTCAACATAACAGTCAGGGGACAACCTGGTGATACTTCTGGGAAGATATCCGGAAAATCGCGAACCACCGATATGTTATTAATCTCGAGAACAATCTTGCCTTTCAGAGCAAGACGATATGATCAAAAGAGTGAGGTATTAGCACAATCCTAACCCATTGATCAAAGAGTGCACCAGAAATATGGACTAGGTAGCACGATCAATCTTAGAATGTTGATTTAATAACCAACATGTGAATAATGAAGTTATTGTCCATTAACTACCAAGCAATGGAGTTGCTAGGAGTATTGATTTCAGGCCTCACAATTCACTTGTCGGTTCGGTTACAATAACACGAGGACCGAGAAATGAACAATGATGGCGAGAAGTATCACTGCATCAGGAATTCATAATAGGTTGTACAACTCCATGATATTCCTGACATAAAGAAGGTAATACTCCAGGGTAGAACAGAACAAAAGTTGGATTGCATCTTGATCTGTGGAACACAACTGCTTTGACCCAATCCTAGAAATGGACGAGGTACTGGAGTTTGTTTCTCCTAGTCATTCCGGAATAGAATGGCTTGACGGACCATAGAATAATGGGCATCGGTGCCACGCATACGCCATTACTCTTGTCTATCAACTGATAGACGAAGGTCGGAATACGACTGAAGAGGGACAACTCAAAGGAACATATAACTTTCTGAGTTGTTGATGCATAGGTTAGTAGGTCGAGCATGCTCAACATATTTCTTCCGAATAACCCGTGCAGAAAGGTAGAACTGGCAGATTCATAATGTAGAATGGAGAACTCATCAAGAGCACCCTGGTTGTGATCTTTTGGTTCAAAAGAACTTCTGCCGTGTTTGTTCATGGTATTGGAAGAACGGTATACCACAGACCTCGAGGACTATCGCAAAGGTTACTAATATCCTAAAGGAACCAGCAAACACTATCAACATGAAGTAAGTAGGGTGAATCTCGGGCTCAAGGACCCAGGAATAGAATGCCTACTAACTAAGTGGCATCACGTGATGCTTTCAAGACTGATGGCCAGAATCATCACACTGGGAACACAAACATAGCTAGATTACTAGGTGATCCTCTAAAACACCTAGGGTCATAATAATAGATCCAACATATATGTCGAGGCAACAGAGTACCTCAACTCACCGATTAGTGTGGTTAACTGGCCCAAAGAAACATCGGGAACGGAAAGAAGGGAGTTGCAAATGCATTAGACTATTTTGAAACCTGGGATGACTCGGACAGCATAACGGCAGTAAATGCTCAAAAAGATTTGAGACATCCTGCAAAATAGTGGCATGACCACTCAGCATCACAATATCAAGGTTCTGAGGCCAGCTACGAACATACGGAAGTAGTAGAAACTGAACTGAGACTTGAATCCATCAATCCTATAAGTCTATGGATTAGTAACATGTGATCCTGATAGAAAGATGAGAAGCCTAGTTCTTAATCCCCGTAGGAAAGAAGAGGTTGACTCAAATCAGAAGGGCATAAGGTAAAGGAGTAAAAAGAGCCTTACATTCCCTTCCCCAATCAATTCCCTTACATAACTAAAGAATTTCTAGACTCAACTTCGACCAGTTTGGCTTGCTAATCCTACAGGCAGTCAGGCTCTGATACCAAAGTTGTCAGGACCCGATCCTATAAGTCACACCGATCTAGCATGTAACACATCATATCACTTTGCGGCCTCACGCACGGTATCCCCATGGGTGCCACCTTACCTGGCCCAGGACCATTTGCGCCTTTTGGCTCACGTATATGATAGTGTCGCTAGCATTCATATGACAGGGAACCTGGGCCGACATGACTAGTCGTAAACCCAAAGTGGCACTAACTTACAGGGACAGGCATACATGACCCAGCAACGAACGTGTCGGTCATCAACGAGTGAATCCGGGCTGTAGAGGTTAGGCTAACATGACTCCAGAGAATCCAGGCTGTAGCAGGCTAACAGGACTCCGGTAGACACCGCGTGACATTTCCACGAAGGTACAGACACGAAAACGAAGAAGGACACATGCCGGCCAGCCTAAGTGTTCGGGAGCAGTAGCAAGCTACCATGGCTCAGTGGAAGCACTTGGAGACATTTCCTGGTAAGAGAGGCTACCAAGGATAAACAACTAGGTTGTCGGTCCCACACATACCAAGCATTTCAAATCATACACACAGTATGCTCAATATCTGCAAATACAACATGGCATCACAAAAAAACTCTACAACTCGAAGTATTTATTCATTAGGCTCCGAAGAGCCAGATATTACAAACATGGGTCTGATGACCCAGCATTCAATTCATACCAGCAACAAGCGCAAGCGAAAGCTTAACTTGTCTGAGTATAAATAACTACAAATGAAAAGGCTGAGAAGCCTGACTATCTACAAGACCTTGTCGAGGGCACAAGATCGTAGCTGAGGTAACAAGCTAAATGTCAAAGCCCACGTGGAACTACTAGTGAGACTGAGGTCTCCCTGCAAAAACATAAATTAAGCAAACATGAGTACAAATGTACCCAGCAAGACTTGCATCAGAACTAGCTACATATGCATCAGTATCAACAAAGGGGGTGGTGGAGTTTAACTGGAGCAAGCCAGCTTTGACTCAGTGGCTATCCTGAACTACGTCTGCAAGTAACTCTTTTGGGGTGGCGCACACGAGTCCACATATTCACCAAATCAATACACCACTATGGATCCGCTCCCGTCTCCCTACGAGAAGGCCATCCATAGCACTCATGCTTATCTTGCGCATTTTAGAGTATCCACTTTCACTTGTCTATGAACTGTACAGGCAACCAAGAGGTCCTTTACTGCGGATGCGGCTATTCGAATAGATCATTAATAACCCTGCAGGGGTGTACTTCTTGACACACGCTCTCGCCACTTACCACCATGTACATGTCATGTATCTCGGCAACCTTCAAGTGGAAGCCTGGCGAGGGTTTTGGCCACGACCTGACTAACCACACAAGTCCCTAGTCCAGGTTTATCGCATATTCAGGTTCCATCCGCAGGGAGTCTGGTCGAGGTTTCCACATACGGCCCCAAACGATGTGTGCAGGGTTCCCGAGACACCAAACGGGCGCCCGGTACACCGTGCCACGTGCCTACCGCATCACAGCCCACCCCTCGGGTCAGGGCTACGCACGGCCCCCTGAAAGCACAAGTGCTCCCTGGGTGATTTTGGTAATTAATGTCAACATATCTCTCGTTAGACTAACACTTTTACCTAGTATGTTTCAGACAAGTTCAACAATGGAGTGGCATGGACTAAAGGATGTGGAACCCCTTCAAGATGCTAAGGACAAAGGATTGGCTCAAGCTCCAAGATCAAGACTCTACATTTTCTATTTTAGTGATCCAAGATCACATTGAGTCTATAGGAAAAGCCAATACTATCAAGAGCGGATGAGGTGTTGCTTAATGGCTTGCTTGCTCAAAGTGCTTAGTGATATGCTCCAAAGCCGTCAACTACTTTCTCACATCCACATATGTCCTAAACCAAAAGTCTAACTCAGCCCTACCGATTCTTTCCATCCGGCGCCACCGAGTTCAGATGTCTTAGCCACTGCCACAAACCCTAGGCAAATCGGTCTCACCGATAGGGATCTCGGTCTCACCGAGATGGGATTGTAATCTCTCTGTGTATGTCCATTACCAAAATCGGTCTCACCGATTTTGAGTAATCAGTACTACCGAGATTACAATGCAAACTCTCTGGTTAGCTTATTACCAAAATCGGTCCCATCGAGTTTGTGTAATCGGTCAAGCCGAGTTTGCCTGACCAACTCTCTGGTTAGCTTATTACCAAAATCGGTCCCACCGAGTTTGTGTAATCGGTCTCACCGAGATTACGTTATGCCCTAACCCTAACCATATCGGTCCTACCGAGTTGCATGTCGGTCCCACCGAAAATCCTAACGGTCACTAGATTTGTTGAATCGGTCCGACCGAGTTCCCCAATTCGGTCCCACCGAGTTTGGCAAGTTTTGTGTAATGGTTAGATTTTGTGTGGAGGCTATATATACCCCTCCACCTCCTCTTCATTCGTGGAGAGGGCCATCAGAACGAACCTACACTTCCAGCATACATTTTCTGAGAGAGAACCACCTACTCATGTGTTGAGGCCAAGATATTCCATTCCTACCATATGAATCTTGATCTCTAGCCTTCCCCAAGTTGCTTTCCACTCAAATCTTCTTTCCACCAAATCCAAATCCTGTGAGAGAGAGTTGAGTGTTGGGGAGACTATCATTTGAAGCACAAGAGCAAGGAGTTCATCATCAACACACCATTTGTTACTTCTTGGAGAGTGGTGTCTCCTAGATTGGCTAGGTGTCACTTGGGAGCCTCCGACAAGATTGTGGAGTTGAACCAAGGAGTTTGTAAGGGCAAGGAGATCGCCTACTTCGTGAAGATCTACCGCTAGTGAGGCAAGTCCTTCATGGGCGATGGCCATGGTGGGATAGACAAGGTTGCTTCTTCGTGGACCCTTTGTGGGTGGAGCCCTCCGTGGACTCGCGCAACCGTTACCCTTCGTGGGTTGAAGTCTCCATCAACGTGGATGTACGATAGCACCACCTATCGGAACCACGACAAAAACATCCGTGTCTCCAATTGCGTTTGAATCCTCCAAACCCTTCCCTTTACATTCTTGCAAGTTGCATGCTTTACTTTCCGCTGCTCATATACTCTTTGCATGCTTGTTTGTTATGTATTGTGAGTGTTAAACTTGTGCCTAAACTCCACTCAAACTTGAAGAAGTTAAAAACTGCAACTTTTGGTACTTAGTGTCTAATCAGCCCCCCTCTAGACACCTCTTCTCGATCCTTTCAATTGGTATCAGAGCTTTGGTCTCCATTGCTTTGGTTTAAACAGCATTGGAGGAAGATGGATGAGTCTACTATTGGGAGTCTTAGACATAGAGTGCCTATACTTGATGGAGAGTACTTTCATGAGTGGAAAAATGAGATGCTTGTGATTTTCAATCAATATCATTTGAACAAGTACATTGCTAGCCCTTGTGCACCTCATGTTGATCCTATGCATCCTACCCTTGATGAGTCAATTGACATGATTCGCAATCTTAGAACTGTTGAACTTATCACTAGAGGCTTGCCTAGAAACTTGACTGGATGTTTGCCTACTCTTAAGTGTGCCTACACCATATAGAAATTTCTTGAGGAATCCTTTCCAAATTATTCCTTGAAAAATCTAGATGAAATTCTCCATAAGTCTATTGCCTTGAGTAAGATGAATTCCAGTGATCCTATGTTTGGTGATTGTCTATTTGAGCTTACAAACCTTATGCGTGCCAAAGGAGATGTTGGAATTATTAGTGATATTATTTCCGAAGCTATTAAAATTCGTAAACAAGATCATTGTCAAACTCACTCTAATGAATCACCCTCTCTAGGATTGATCCACCACATGACGATGTTGAACACGGATACTATGATGAGGATGATGATAGTGACTTTGATCTTGATGATGCAATGAGACACTTTGGTCTTATGGCAAATCTTCGGGGATATATGGCAGGAGGAAAGGAATGGGTTCTTGATAGTGGATGTACCGATCACATGACCGGAGATAAAGACATGTTTCGTGAGCTTGCTGAAAACGATGGTCCTCGAAAGTATGTCACTTTCGGTGACAACTCAAAGGGTAAGGTGGTTGGCCTCGGTAAGGTGGCCATATCACATGATAGCTCCACACAAAATGTCATGCTCGTTGAATCTCTTGGCTACAACTTACTTTCAGTATCTAGACTTGCTGATTTCGGTTTCAATGTCCTATTTACTGAAGTAGATTGCCAAGTGTTTCGTAGAGATAATCATAAAATGGTCTTTACCGGTGTACGGAGAGGTGATCTATACATTGTTGATTTCACTAAAAAGGCTCAACCTAGAACTTGCTTTATTGCTAAATCCTCTAAAGGTTGGTTATGGCATAGACGATTAGGTCATGTTGGTATGCGAAACCTTGACAAGCTTATTAAAGGAAATCATATCCTTGGAGTTAATGATGTCATATTTGATAAGGATAGACTTTGCAGCGCTTGTCAAGCAGGCAAACAGGTTGGAGGAAGGCATCCCGTGAAGAACATCATGACCACAAGGAGGCCACTCAAGCTACTTCACATGGACCTTTTTGGTCCCAACGCCTACAAAAGTCTCGGTGAAAATTCTTTTGGTCTAGTTATAGTTAATGAGTTTTCAAGATTTACGTAGGTGTTATTTCTCGATGATAAATCGCAGGTCCAAAAGATGTTCAAAAACTTTGCTAGGAAGGCCCAAAATCAATTTGAAGTGAAGATCAAGAAGGTTCGCAGCGACAACAGAACGGAGTTCAAGAACGCAAATGTGAACACCTTTCTTGATGAAGAAGGGATTTCACATGAGTTCTCGGCTACGTACACACCTCAACAAAATGGAGTTGTTGAGAGGAAGAACCGGACGCTCATCAAAATGGCGAGAACGATGCTTGATGAGTACAAGACGCTGAAGCACTTTTGGGCGGAAGCGGTTGAGACAGCTTGTCATGCAACAAATCGCTTGTATCTTCACAAGCTACTCGGAAAGACGGCATACGAGCTCCTCACCGGTAACAAACCCCAAGTTGGATACTTTCGAGTATTCGGCTCAAAGTGCTACATTCTTGATAAGCATCGTCATTCTAAATTTGCTCCTAAGTCTCATGAAGGTTTCCTACTTGGTTATGGCTCAAACTCTCACACATACCGTGTCTACAACAATTTCACCTGAAAGGTTGAAGAAACGGTAGATGTGAAGTTTGATGAATCTAACGGCTCGTAAGTAGAGAAATTGCCAATTGATATAGGAGACAAAGATCCCTCAGAAGCAATCCAAGACTTGTCTATTGGCAAGATTCGTCCAATGGAGGTGAAGGAGAGTACCTCGTCCGTCCAAGTGGAAGCTTCTACCTCACGACAAGGTGAACCAAGAGTTGATACGGAAGCATCCACAAGTGGGACACACCAAGATGCAGAAAACAAGGAAGTGCACCAAGACGAATGTCAACAACCTCCTTCTCCACCACGACAAGAGAACGACAACATCAACAATGAAGAAGGCCAAGAAGAAGAATAAGATGAAGAAGATGTTCAACCAAGACCCAAGCAAAAGCTCTCACGAGTTCGAGCAAGAATTGCTAAAGATCATCCCGTCGATCAAATCTACAAAGATATCCAAACCGGGAGAATCACTCACTCCAAAAATCGTTTAGCTAACTTTTGTGAACACTATGCATTCATCTCTAGCATTGAACCTATGAAGGTTCAAGAAGCATTGGAAGATCCGGATTGGATAAACACCATGCATGAAGATCTACACAACTTTGAGAGAAATCAAGTTTGGACATTGGTTGAGAAGCCCGACAACAACCACAACATCATCGGTACCAAATGGGTGTTTCGCAACAAGCAAGATGAAGATGGACAAGTAGTTCGCAACAAAGCACGTCTCGTCGCCCAAGGCTACACACAAGTCGAAGGTGTGGACTATGGTGAGACTTATGCTCCCGTTGCTATACTTGAGTCCATTCGCATCTTAATTGCCTATGCTAATCACCATGATATCACCTTGTACCAAATGGACATTAAAAGTGCTTTTCTAAATGGTGAAATAGAGGAGGAAGTTTATGTTAAACAACCTCCTGGCTTTGTTAATCCTAAGAAACTTGATCATGTTTACAAACTTCACAAAGCTCTTTATGGTCTTAAACAAGCTCCTAGAGCGTGGTATAAATGCTTGACCAAGTTCCTTATTGAAAAAGGCTTTGAAATAGAAAAAATAGATTCTACTCTTTTTACTAAAAGGGTCAATGGAGAACTATTTGTATGCCAAATCTATGTTGATGATATTATATTTGGTTCTACTAACCCTCATTTTAGTGAAAAGTTTGGGAAGCTAATGTCGGAAAAGTTTGAGATGTCTATGATGAGTGAACTCAAATTCTTTCTTGGTTTGCAAACCAAGCTAACTAAGGAACGTACCTTTGTCTCTCAAAGAAGTACACCAAGGACTTATTCAAGAAGTTCAATATGCAAGAATGCAAAGGTATGACTACACCCATGCCTACTAGTGGACATCCTGATTTAACCAAAGATGGTGAACCGGTTGATCAAAACGTTTATCGCTCTATGATTGGTTCATTATATCTATGTGCTTCACGTCCCGATATCATGCTAAGTGTGTGCATGTGTGCACGATATCAAGCTACTCCTAAAGAATGTCATCTTAAGGCCGTGAAAAGGATAGTGAGATACTTAATCCATACACCAAATTTTGGCATTTGGTATCCTAAGAGGGCCTCTTTCGATCTTGTTGGCTACTCTGACTCAGACTATGCCAGTGACAAGCTTGATAGAAAGTCCACTTCAGGTACTTGTCAATTTCTTGGTAGATCTCTTGTGTCTTGGTCTTTCAAGAAACAAAACTCGGTGTCCTTGTCCACCGCCGAAGCAGAATACATTGCCGCTGGTTCATGTTGTGCTCAATTACTTTGGATGACCCAAACTCTTAAAGATTATGGGATATATGTGAAACATGTTCCATTACTTTGTGACAATGAAAGTGCTATCAAGATTGCTCACAATCCCGTGCAACACTCTCGAACTAAGCATATTGAAGTTCGTCATCATTTCATTCGAGATCATGTTGCTAAGGGTGACATTAATCTTAAGCATGTTCGCACCGAAAAGAAATTAGGGGATACATTCACTAAACCACTTGATGAGAAAGTGTTTTGCAGGTTAAGAGGTGAATTGAACATCATTGATGCCTCAAACTTGGAGTAGGAACTCCATTGGATACATGCAAGACATGAGCTTATAACTAATCCTTGATATTTCTCTTATGATTGATGATCTTATGTCTTGGATATATTTGCACCTTGCATGTTATCTAACCCATGTAGGTACTTGGATGAATCTAATTCGATGAGATTGTAACCCACTCATATCTTCAGCAATCTCTACATCACCAAGTCTCTTCCAAATGGTGGTTGAAGACAGGGAAGCACGAAACCATTCAAACATATCCTTTGACAAATTCTATATTGAGTTTCATGATTGTCATTTTGGATACACAAGTGCTCTTCCTTGCAAAAACTAACCCATGTAGGTAGATGAACTCAAATTCCAAGTGGTGCTCCCAACTCTTGATGAGCTACATCAACCTTGAGCAATCCACACAAGTTCAACTACATGATCATGATCAACACCACCACCCAAGTTATGTTATTCCATCTTAGAGAAGCTTTACTCCAAGTCATGAGTCAAAGCAACTCGACAAGATGTGAATACATCAAAATGCTTAAACGAAAATTGGCAACCCCATTTTGAGCTTAAACGATGAGTATGACCTATGATCAAGTGATCTCACTTGACTCCGAAGTCAATATACTCTAACATAGGTGACTTTGTCGCCGACCATTTCTAGATGAAGTTCTCGTGTGTTCTTTTCTGTGATCTTGCATTTGTCTCATACATATTTGTTTCCCCTTTCAAAAACCAAACTTCATCTAGATTTCTTTTCTTTTCTATTTGTTCTGCATTCCCTGCATCCAATTCATTGCAAATCTTTCTGTTAATTCCTTGCAAATCCTTGTGAGATCTTACGTGTCTAGTGACCTGAGGTGACAAGTGTTTTCTATGTGATGAACTCGGTCACACCGGTTTCTTGTTTCTGGTCTAACCGAAATCATTCGGTGCAACCAAAGCATACAACTCGGTGCCACTTATTTCACAACAGGAAAAACATTTCGCCATTTATTCCTGCACTACTCTTGATCCAGCTCCACTCAATGAATCTTGTCCTCTACAAGCATCACATTTATATCGGTGCTTTGTGCTGTGAATCAAGGACCAAACCCATTCATGACAAATTCCAGAAGGCCATTCTTGGAAATTGATGTCAAAGGGGGAGAGAGAGATCACATCAAAGCTTAATCACTTCAATAGGGGGAGAGAGATATCTCTAGGTGGAGAGAATACTCAAGAAGAGAGTAATCTTCAAGGATCCCAGATGCTTGGTGTTCAAGAGGAGAGATGCCACATGTCTTCTAGAGGGGAAAGACATGTTCATATGTGCCTATTTGCATTAGCTCTGTTCATTTGCTTCCTTGAGCTCTGATTTTGTATTTTGCTCTGATTTTCTGTTCCCTATCTTCTCCCAGTGTCGCATTCTAGATTCAGGGGGAGCAAGACATTTAAGGGAAAGAAATTCTTTAAATTCATTGCACATCTTTACCTTTGGGGACATGTCTATATTCAATGTGGTACTTAGTACTGACTCTCTACATGTCATCCCAGTCTTGGTACTCTTGTGGTTTCTTTGTTTGCCCTGGCTAGTAGGTGTATCTGTGTTATCTAACCTTATTTTCGTAGGTTCATTCCATCCTAAGCCAACTCAAGACCACAAGGTAAGTATATGCATCACAATCATGCGTATGAGGAATTCTTGCTGATGTACATACTATTTGCAAGAAGGACTCATGAGCATGAAGGTACATTTCCCATATTCACATCATTTGCTCTAATGCATATAGCCAAGATACATGTAACACATTGTCTACTCTGTCATGTTTATGCATTCACATGCTTCTATATTCCATATTCACATGATTGCATACATGTAGGGGGAGCCTATGCTTGTTACATGTCTTTCCAAAGCTTTACTTGCTATTCTATATATCTTTATCTAAAGCTTTGATGTATGTTGTCATTAATTACCAAAAAGGGTGAGATTGAAAGCACAAGTGCTCCCTGAGTGATTTTGGTAATTAATGTCAACATGTCTCTTGTTTGACTAACACTTTTACCTAGTATGTTTTAGACAAGTTCAACAATGGAGTGGCATGGACTAAAGGATGTGGAACCCCTTTAAGATGCTAAGGACAAAGGATTGGCTCAAGCTCCAAGATCAAGACTCTACATTTTCTATTTTAGTGATCCAAGATCAAATTGAGTCTATAGGAAAATCCAATACTATCAAGAGGGGATGAGGTGTTGCTTAATGGCTTGCTTGCTCAAAGTGCTTAGTGATATGCTCCAAAGCCCTCAACTACCTTCTCACATCCACATATGTCCTAAACCAAAAGTCTAACTCGGCCCTACTGATTCTTTCCATCCGGCGCCACCGAGTTCAGATGTCTTAGCCACTGCCACAAACCTTAGGCAAATCGGTCTCACCGACAGGGATCTCGGTCTCACCGAGATGGGATTGTAATCTCTATGTGTATGTCCATTACCAAAATCGGTCTCACCGATTTTGAGTAATCGGTACTACCGAGATTACAATGCAAACTCTCTGGTTAGCTTATTACCAAAATCAGTCCCACCGAGTTTGTGTAATCGGTCAAACCGAGTTTGCCTGACCAACTCTCTGGTTAGCTTATTACCAAAATTGGTCCCACCAAGTTTGTGTAATCGGTCTCACAGAGATTGCGTTAAGCCCTAACCCTAACCATATAGGTCCTACCGAGTTGCATGTCGATCCCACCGAAAATCCTAACCGTCATTAGGTTTGTTGAATCGGTCCGACCGAGTTCCCCAATTTGGCCCCACTAAGTTTGGCAAGTTGTGTATAAGGTTAGATTTTGTGTGGAGGCTATATATACCCCTCCACCTCCTCTTCATTCGTGGAGAGAGCCATCAGAACAAACCTACACTTCCAGCATACATTTTCTGAGAGAGAACCACCTACTCATGTGTTGAGGCCAAGATATTCCATTCCTACCATATGAATCTTGATCTCTAGCCTTCCCCAAGTTGCTTTCCACTCAAATCTTCTTTCCACCAAATCCAAATCCTGTGAGAGAGAGTTGAGTGTTGAGGAGACTATCATTTGAAGCACAAGAGCAAGGAGTTCATCATCAACACACCATTTGTTACTTCTTGGAGAGTGGTGTCTCCTAGATTGGCTAGGTGTCACTTGGGAGCCTCCTACAAGATTGTGGAGTTGAACCAAGGAGTTTGTAAGGGCAAGGAGATCGCCTACTTCGTGAAGATCTACCGCTAGTGAGGCAAGTCCTTCGTGGGCGACGGCCATGGTGGGATAGACAAGGTTGCTTCTTTGTGGACCCTTCATGGGTGAAGCTCTCCGTGGACTCGCGCAACCGTTACCCTTCGTGGGTTGAAGTCTCTATCAACGTGGATGTACGATAGCACCACCTATCGGAACCACGACAAAAACATCCGTGTCTCCAATTGCGTTTGAATCCTCCAATCCCTTCCCTTTACATTTTTGCAAGTTGCATGCTTTACTTTCCGCTGATCATATACTCTTTGCATGCTTGCTTGATATGTATTGTGAGTGTTAAACTTGTGCCTAAACTCCACCTAAACTTAAAGAAGTTAAAAATTGCAACTTTTGGTACTTGGTGTCTAATAACCCCCCCCCCTCTAGACACCTCTTCTCGATCCTTTCACCCCCAGCATACTACAAACACCAGAAACTACTTGCAACTCCTGGACAGAGGACAGGGGCGGTTAATAAGTCGAGAGAGTCAATTAAGGATCCCAATGTGTGGTAGTAGCTATTCATGGATCACAAACATAGAACTCAGTTCCTGAGGACAGTTTCAATGAGACAACCCACCATGTACTCCTACATGGCCTCTCACCGCTACCTTTACCAAATCGTGTTCACACACTTAGCTCTCAACAGTAAGACATGTTCACCACATTCCAATTCATCCCCGATGAATCAGACTTGACTCAACTCTAAGCAGTAGCAGGCATGACAACAAGCATGAATGAGTAGGCACATCATGGCTCAAACAACTCCTACTCATGCTAGTGGGTTTCATCTACTTACTGTGGCAATGACAGGTCATGCAAAGGAAAGAGGTTCAACTACCACAACATGTAACAGTTGAATCATTGTTGTCCTAATGCAGTAAAAGAGAGCAGGGGTGAGAGAGTGGGATTGTATCGGAATGAACAAGGGGGTTTTGCTTGCCTGGCACTTCTGAAGATAGTATAGCTCTTCATCGGTGTCATGGAACTCATTTTCGGAACCACGTCTACTCAGAGGGGACAATTACCGGCAACAGAGAAGAAACACAACCAATGCGATGCAAAAATCTGATGCATGAATGTGACATGGCAATATGCTGTGATTTGAGCTAATGCAACTAGCAACGATTTAAATGGAGTTGGTTTGAACACTAGGTTCAAATTCAAACTCCACATGGGACATTTAAAATGCAATTTATTCAAATTGTCATAAACAGTGGATGTAAGTTGTTCAAACATGCATGAAAACGCTGTAAATGGGTTCTTTGGATTTTCCTAATCATTTTTCATATATAAATCTTTTCAATCTGAGTTATAGATTATTTTCTATGATTTTTAGAAGTTTTAACTATTTTCTGGAATTTCCAGGATTATAATTAGTCCAGAAAATTGTTAACAGCGTCAGCATTGTGTAAGCATGACGTCAGCAGGTAAACAGAATGGGTCCAGGTCAAACCTGGCGTGTGGACTCCACACGTCAGTGACACAGTTCGTTAACTAACTAGTTAGGGGATAGTTTATCCACTAAACCAGCTTTGACCAGGGACTAGGCCGACATGTCAGCAAGTCAGCAGGTTAGTTAAGTTCAACTAAAAACTAAACCAAGGTTAGCAGGGCCCTGGGCCCACTAGTTAGTGACCTAGGGGTCATTAGGTTAGTGGTTAACCGGTGTTTAACCGGAGCTAGGCCGTCGGCGACGTACAGAGATGGCGGCGATGCTCGGGTTTCATCCTCCGGCGACCAAACGGACGACGGAGGGGCTCTACGTGCTCAGCGTGACACGGCGCATTGAGGGGTAGCCACGGCTGGTGCCGAGGTGGGCTCTAGCGGCGGCGGTGGCAAGGTTAGGCGATGGCCGGAGCTCGGGCGAGCTTGGGTTCAGCGTTAGAGTACACGGTAGGAGGAGTTGGTGGGCGTTCCATGCTCCTAGGAGCATGCAGAGCACAGTGATGCGCTCAGTTTCGAGCTTCAACAGCTGCAGCGACGGTGGTGACATCACCGGTGATGTGGAGCTCTCTGTTCCGGCTGTGGAGCTAGCTAGAGGATGCGCGCGACGACGAGGTAAGGGGGGTTTTGATCGGGGGCTCACAAAGGTTTGTTTGGCCCAGACGGCAAGGCTGGGGAGGGTGAAGGCTGAGCGGGGCGCCGATAGGGATCTCCGGTGACCGAGGTTAAAGAATACGGCGGTGAGGGCATTCGGGGGCGTCCGGCATCGCGTGGCTCGAGAAGAAGATGTAGGCAACGGAGGCGAAGCTTGTGGACACGACGATGGGGCGAGGGAGTGGTGGTGGCTGCGAGAACGGTGATCGGCGTCGACGAGCTCCATTCAGGAAGAGAGCATAGGAGGGGGAAAGAGAGAGCCGCGTGGAGGGGAAGCAGGGGACTACGTGGCGTCCATAGCGACATCGGGGAGGCGGCGGGAAGCAGGAGGTGGCCTCGCGTGTGGACGCGCGCGCCGAGCATGCGCCTTCGTCCTCCTGGCAGGGGAGGAAGACGACAGGGGAAGGCCAATGGGTTGGACCAGCCACTTGGGCTCCAAGTAAGCCTGGGTGGGTTCCCTCTCTCTCTCTCTTTTTCTGCTATTTTCCATTTTCTGAAGTTTGTTTTGATTTAGTTTTAGGCACTAAATCATTTTTGTTGCTTCCGATAATTATTGTAGGGACTAGTTGGATTAATCAAAATCCCTTCACCAAAGATCAGAATTATTGGACATATATTAATTAATTAACAAATATATATCCAATGCAAATGGTTATTAATTTAATTCAAAGGCCCAAAATAAATATCTCTGAGATTCCAAAAATATTGTTTTTAATTTTACCTCTTGCCAATATTTTCAGAGACTAAGAGGAACATTTTCTTAGACTTCTTTGAAAATATTTTAATGTTGATTGTTTTTGAAGTGATGTCTGAGGGTTTCAACTAACCTCAATTCGACTTTCAGAATTTAGACATGATGCATGATGCTCTCAAATGCAATTAATATAATTATTTACAGACAAGCATTCTAGGTTGTGACACGCTTCCACCAGAGTATCCGGTGCCTCCGAATTGACGGAGGTCGTCGGTGGGATTGGCGCACCCCCTTCTTTCGAAGGAGGCTGCTTACCTGATTCCAGAGTTGTATGGGTCTCCGGAATAATATCCAGTTGGGGGCCGAATTGGACATGGCCCCCGGCGCCAGTCTCCATGGGGGTCGGTGCCCCCATGTTTCCGGCAGCAGAGGTATCGCCCTCTGGCGCCACCTCGACGGCTTCCCGCACCTCTCCCTGACCCGGAAGGGTCCTTCGGGACAACACTTCGGCATTGTCCGTAGCTTTGGGGGAGGAGGCTGGTGGAGGTGACCCGCTATCCATCATGTTCGGATCCAGCGAATTCCCCGAAGATGAGGATTGCTTGGGGAGGACGCGAGCCAGACTGCAGCACGTAACACAGTATATTAAAATCACAAGGCAAAAAACCGGATAGATGTATAAGTACAAGTGCCTTTGGGGTACTTACGATCCGGCCAGGGGCTTCGGCCTAGGGCGCCAATCATCAGCGTCCGATTCGGAGTCATCCGTGAGGGAGATTCTCCCTTTCTTGGACGCCTTCGCCTCCAGATCCGTGGAAGCCCCCTTTTCTTCTTTACCCCCTTAAGGGGAGAATTTCTCTCTTCCTCCTCCCCTTTGTATTCTTTAGGGGAGGAGTGAGTCTTGGTGTCTTTGGACACTACATCTGAAGCACCTTTACGGCGGAGGCCACTTTTGGCCTCCTTGCCCTTCTTCTTGGCCTTCTTTTCCGACGCGTGATATGGCACCAGAACCAGCATCCTCGTTAACAGAGGGATGGTTGGGTCTTCGGGTAGCGGAGACGGACAGTGAATCTGCTCTGCCTTCTTTGTCCAGCCCTGTGGGAAGAATGGAAAGCTTAGTATGCCCCTTGGATTTGCAAATAGTAAAGTTATGATGAAAACTTATGGGGGACGCTGCGTGAGTACAGTCGGGGCCAAGGTCATCGGTCGTTTTCGGCCACGTCTTTTGGGTCTTGAACAGCAGCTTCCACATGTCTTCGTGCTTCGTGCCGAAGAACCGCTGCAGGCTCCGGGGACCGGCCGGGTCGAACTCCCACATGTGCTGAGTCCGTCCTTGGCAGGGGAGAATCTGGCGAAAGAGCATTATCTGGATCACGCTGGCAAGACTGGTATTCTTGTCTACCATACTGTCGGTGTCAAAACCGGCAGATCTCGGGTAGGGGGTCCCGAACTATGCATCTAGGCGGATGGTAACAGGAGACGAGGGACACGATGTTTTTACCCAGGTTCAGGCCCTCTCGATGGAGGTAAAACCCTATGTCCTGCTTGATTAATATTGATGATATGGGTAGTACAAGAGTGGATCTACCACGAGATCAAGGAGGCTAAACCCTAAAGCTAGCCTATGGTATGATTGTTGTAATGTATGTTGTCCTACGGACTAAAGCCCTCCGGTTTATATAGACACCGGAGGAGGCTAGGGTTACACAGAGTCGGTTACAATGGTAGGAGATCTACATATCCGTATTGCCAAGCTTGCCTTCCACGCCAAGGAAAGTCCCATCCGGACACGGGACGGAGTCTTCAATCTTGTATCTTCGTAGTCTTGGAGTCCGGCGGACGATGATAGTCCGGCTGTCCGGACACCCCCTAGTCCAGGACTCCCTCAGTAGCCCCTGAACCAGGCTTCAATGACGATAAGTCCGGCGCGCATAATGTTCGGCATTGCAAGGCGGGTTCCTCCCTTGAATAATCCAAAGAAGATCATGAACACCAGGATAGTGTCCGGCTCTGCAAAATAAATTCCACATTCCACCGTAGAGAGAATAAAATGTACACTAGTCCAATCTGCTGACGTGTTATGCAGCGTGACATCACACCGCTACCAGGCTTTTTCTTGAATCGTTTTTTACTATACCACCTCAGCACGTATAGCGAAGCGGTTTCCTTGGCACGTCTTGTCGAAGCAGAGATCGTGTTCCCCTTATCCCGGGACTCTCATCAATACGTGCGTGGGTAACCCAACCATTCCCGTCGCCACGCCTCCTCTATCGAAGGTGAATCCCAAACGGTCACGGAGACGGCTCTTGGTATTTTTTCCCCTTTATAAGAGGACCAAGGCTCGTTCTTGTTCTTCAATCTCGCATCGAATCTCCTCCTCGCTCCCAGTTCCAACACCCAGAGCCTTAGATTCGAGCGCTTCGGATTCTCAACCATGTCCGGCTCCGACCTCCAGGGCCGGTGGATGCCCTCCTCCGTCACGGAGGAGGACATATTGAAGTTACGTGAGGCCAAGTACCTGGCCTATGAGGTTTCGCACAGGTTGCCCGCCCAAGGGCAGGCCGTGCCCGCCCCCGAGCCCGGTGAGTTCGTTGTCTTCATATCCCACCTCCGTCGGGGTTTAGGCTTCCCGACGGACCCCTTCGTGAGAGGGCTCATGTTCTACTACGGGCTGGACTTCCACGACTTGGCTCCGGAGTCCATCATCCACATCTCCGCATTCATTATCGTCTGCGAAGCCTTCCTCCGCGTCACCCCCCACTTCGGCCTGTGGCTGAAGACCTTCAATGTGGAGCCGAAGATGATCGGGGGGCGTCAAGCGGAGTGCGGCGGGGCGGCCATAAGCAAAAAGGCCGATGCCCCATGGCCCGAGGGTTCCTTCCAAGAGGAACTCGGACCGTGGCAGCAGGAGTGGTTCTATATCACCGCTCCGAAGGGCAGCAAGCAAAAGCCGCCGCCTTCATTCCGCCCGGGGTCTCCATGCCGACTGATGTCATGGGTCAACCAAGGGCTCAATTGGGGGTCGTCCGAAGACGTGCCCTTATTGCAGGGCCAGATTCGAGACCTCCAGGCGAGGGAGATCAATCTGATTGTGGTGATGCAGGTTATGCTAATCAGGCATCTGCCCTGCAAACGTCGTCCTCTCCGTCTATGGGAGTTCAACCCGGAGGGACCTCGGATTCTCCAACACTTCATGGGTGCGACACCCGTGGAGATGTACAAGTTGTTCTTCGGACCGCAGGTAGCGTGCCCGGAATTGGCCGAGGACGCAGGCCTAAGCCGCAATCGCCCGGATACTCAGGTAAATAGCTCAGAGTCCGGACACTCTATTTATCTGCTTTTCTAGAGTTCGCCTCCTGGCCCATTACTCTTCACAGGAGTGGGTAGCACAATCGAGGCTGATAAGGTGTCCGGTCCCCCTCCCAGAGACCCAACTGGAGCCCGTGCTGGTCAGAATGTTGGAGGTCGCGCCCATGGAAGGGAGCGATGGGGAAAATAGAGGAGCTGTTATTTCGCCCAAAGGGGCATCTGAAGAGGGGGAATCAAAAACCCCTCCTTACAAGGGGAGAAGAGGACCGCCTCCGAAGATCTGGAGGCCAAAGCCCCTAAGCGAGGGAAGAGATCTTCACCGGGGGGTCCGGCGTCCGGGGAGAATCCAGACGGACAATCATCGCCAAAGGAACAGCCCTCCAGCGAGCCGTGAGTATGAAAAGGGGAGTTAATTAGTAAGGAAATACCTCCATTTGTGCTTTTATGGGTAACCGAAATATTCATCTTGCAGTTCGGATCTGCAGCCTTCTCAGATGAGTTCATCTTCGGGGGACCTTCTTCCGGAGATGATGGAGAGCGAAACGCCTCCGTCTACTGCGCCGTCAGATAAGGCAGGCGAGCCTGAAGTATAGTCACGGAGGGTATCCCTGAGTCCGGAGGGGCCAGAGAGTTCGGCACTCGCTAGTATCCGACCGGGAGAACTGAAGAATCTGCTTGAGAGGGCGTCCATCTCAGAAGATCACCGTGCGTTGATGCGTATGGTGATTGGAAGGGTTTCGTCCGCCGAGAGCGGATTGCGCAATGCCGCTATGAGTTTGCTGGTGGGGTTTGAGGTACGCGAGAATGACACATCCCTTTGTCTATTAATAGTTTTGCATATAAAAATGCGCCCTGTATAGATAGTAGCCCCTGAGACTCGGTAGGTTGTCGAAAACGACAGCGTGCCGAGGATCGAAATCTTAAGTAATGAATGTCGTCGTTCCTATGCAGGTGGCGGATAGTCCGAGGGCTAGCCAGACTAGTGGGGTTGCCGAGTTAATGCGGCAACTTGACGTGGCGGATGCGGACATCGCACTTGTCAACCGGCGACTTGACGAGTCACAAGGTAAATGAGTTCTCCGCAGTCTCTTTATTAAGGGGGTCGAAGCCCTCCTCTGATAAATTTTATGTTGTTGTATAGATGGTGCTGCTGCTGTGGAGGGCCTTCGGGCCGAACTTGCTCAAGCTAAGGAGCAAGCCCGAAGGAGTGACGCGGCTGCCTCGAGGGCGGCCGAGGAGTTGAAAGCCGAAAAGGCTGCACACTGCCTAAGCAGGGAAGAGGTGGCCGAATTGGCCGTGAAAGTAAAAGATGCTGCCGACCGCAATGAGGCCCTTGAAAAGGAGCGCTTATCGGAGCGGGAAGACCTGAGGAAGGCCACCGCCGAGGCCAAGGATGCCCGCTCTGCAATGCGGGCCATGAGGGAGGAGCTGCGCCAGGCCGGAGATACCGTGGCTGGCAAGCCTTATCTGCTGCGTCGCCGGTTTATGGATCAAAAGTATGCTCAATTAGATCGGCTGTGGAGTCCGGAAGATCCGTATATGGATTTAGCGGCAGTGCGGCTGATGCCGTTGAGCACTTCCGGAGCCAGAAGGATCACAAGACGGAAGAGCTATTTTGGTCTCAATTCCATAGTCCGGATCGCTCACTTCCGTTGACAGACCGGTTGGCCGAATGGGCCGAGCTGAATAGATTGTCCGGACTTGCCATGACTGACGTCGTGGCTCATGTCTGGCCAGAGAGGCCCAAGGCGACGAGCTACTTCGGCTTACTGCAGCAATTCCTTGGAGCGGTACCGCATATCAAGGAGATGAAGCGGTCGGCCCGCATCGAGGGCGTGCGGATGGCTCTTGCCCGTGTGAAGGCGCATTGGACGGAGATGGATGCCACCGCTGTTGCTGCCCAGGGCTTGGATGAAATCCGGCTCCCCGCCGAGCACTATTTCGGGGAAGTTATGTGTGGCGCTCGTATAATAGAGTCGCAGTGCTCAAAAAATGTCACGTTCAAATGAATGTTTTAGCTTGTAAAACGATGATTATGCTATAACTGCTTTTTATACTTGTGCATCCCAAGTAGTAAAACTTCTCCTATGCCGCCGTTTACGTATACATTTGTATAACCTGAAAGATTGCAGTCTTCGGCTTCAGCCCCCACGCACAAGGTGCGGGGGTGTTCGCAAAAACAGCGCGTTTTCACACTTAATCCGACATCTCGGTCCTGTTAAGGAGGTGGTAGCGTAGCGAACGAGGCAATCCCGACTATAATGCTTTATCACTTTCACTTAGCCAGTGGAGTTCGAGGGTGGGGCTACGATATAGCCCCTGGGGGCACCGCACTTCTCTGAATTCGGGGTGCGTGTGTGCCTGACCGGGAAATGGTCCTTCGTCAAAGCGGGGAATTCTAAACATTCCGGTAGTCGATCGAGTGGTTGACCAGTCTCTCGCTATATCATGACAGTCAGTTTTTGGCTTTCTCTACTGAGGTGCTCGCCCAGCCGAACTGGGGCACAATCGCAGTAGTTCTCCTGGTGCCGCGTTAGCCGATGATACGGAACGTAAGGCAGCAAAACACAGGAGCCGGGCAAACCCAACATTTGACCAAAGACATGATTCGGAGCTGATGCATATAATGCCTAACCCGAGACGCCGAACACTCCCTAAGGTGTTCGGTCTTTATAATAATGGGCAGAACAATGCCCTGAGCCCCTAGTGTCCAGGTACGGGCATGGTCTTCTGACGCGGCCGATGCCAAAACGTCAGGCTCCGCTTTGGCTATAGGAGGAAGCCAAGGGAGAATAACAACAAGAGACAGTAAGAAAGGTTTACGCAGGGTCTTAATCTGAAAAGAATCCTCACAACGGGTCCCTACTGCACATCTGCGCCTGTGTCTCCGTTGCGCCGTTATCCTGGATGGGTATGCACGTTGTTCATCTGTAAAAAGAGAGGAACGTTTGAAAACGATTTGTGCAAAAAATATATGTCTAAAAGAAGAAATATAAATAAGTAAAGCGGGGTTTGTATGAACCCGCGGTTGTTTGTGCGCGCAGCCCCCTGTGAAGAGGTGTGTGGCTAGGGAACCCCTAGCCTGCTGAAGCCGGACTCGTCTATCTGAGTCCGGGGTCTTTGAGTGACCCTCGCACTGAAATGATGCCACGCGGACCGGGCATCTTGAGTGTAAGAGACGCGTAGTGCGGTATGGCGTTGAAACGGACAAAGGCCTTTCGCCCCAAGAGTGCTTGGTATCCACTTTTAAATGGGACGATGTGAAAAATTAGTTTTTCGCGCCAAAAGTTGTTCGGTGATCCGAACACGACTTCTAGTAATAGGGAGCTTGTGCACTTGGCGTAAGGGCCTGGCGTCACTCCTTTGAAGGAAGTGCGGCTGTGTCGAATTTTGGTAGGGTCTATCCCCATCTGACGGATTGTGTTTGAATACAGCAGGTTTAAGTCACTGCCTCCGTCCATTAGGACTTTAGTAAATTGTAGTCCGTCTATTATGGGATTCAATATCAGGGGAGTCCGTCCCGTGTTTCGAACGCTTCTGGAATAGTCCAGGTGGTCGAAGGTGATTGGTTTTGATATCCAATCTCTATGGTCTGCTGGCTTGGACCGCGCGAAGCTCTTTTTAGAAAGTGCCACACTATTTTTCCGTATTATCACCTAAAGTGAATTTACTGCTTTGACCCCTTGTGGGAAAGTCTTTTGTTTTCCGGTGCTCTGCTGGTGGGGTTTGTCGTCTTCGCTTGACGCGTCGAACCCCTTGTGTTCGGCGTTTAGTCGGCCGGACTGTTTGAAAACCCAACAATCCCGATGGGTGTGGTTTGCAGGCCTTTCGAGGGTGCTGTGGATTTGACATATCCGACCCAAAATCTTGTTTAAGTTGGACAGCTCATCGCCGTCATCCTTAAGAGGCGATGTTTTGTTGTTTGGCCGCGAGCTTTTGAATCCGGCGTTGACTGCCGTGCTCTTTGGGCTTTTCTCTTTATTCCGGCGCTGCTCTTTTCTGCGCCGTGATTTTCCGTTTCCATCTCTTATCTCGGATGTACTTGGGTCGCTGGTGCTGCATCTTGCTAGCCAGCAATCCTCTCCCGCACAGAAGCGGGTCATGAGGCTTGTTAGCGCGGGCATTGTCCTCGGTTTTTCTTGGCTGAGGTGTCTAGCAAGCCATTCGTCTCGGACATTGTGTTTAAAAGCTGCTAAGGCTTTGGCGTCCGGACAGTCGACTATTTGGTTCTTTTTGGTGAGGAACATGTTCCAGAATTTGCGCGCTGACTCTCCGGGCTGTTGAGTTATATGACTTAGATCATCTGCATCCGAAGGGCGGACATAGGTCCCTTGAAAATTTGCTCTAAACGCTTCCTCGAGCTCTTCCCAACTTCCCACAGTATTTTCTGGGAGGCTTTTAAGCCAATGACGGGCTGGCCCTTTGAGCTTGAGGGGTAGGTATTTTATGGCATGGAGATCATCTCCTCTGGCCATGTGTATATGTAGTATGTAATCTTCTATCCAGACTCCAGGGTCTGTTGTTCCATCGTAGGCCTCTATGTTTATGGGTTTAAATCCTGCTGGGAATTCGTGGTCCAACACCTCATCGGTGAAACATAGTGGGTGTGCGGCGCCCCTGTATTTGGGTGTGCCACTATCTCCGGACACTTGACGTGTTGCCTTGCTTCCTGGGGCCTTCTTCTTTGGCCCGTAGATGGACCTGGCTGGGCCATCTGTCTTTCCAGGTTCATTAGTTGGTTTGTGTGCGGCGCCGCTTTCAGAATTTGGCCTATCATCTGGCCGTCTATCCAACCAGGCGGCCTCTTTATTTCTTGATGGTGGAGGCTCTATGGCCTCCTCGTCGAATTCTGGTAGCAGCTTGCGCTTCGGATAGCTCTTTGATTGGTGACCATTGCCGTATTTGTCCGCGGTCTTGAGCACTTTGCTCCATCTCATTCTGAGTGTGTCTTCCGCTGTTTTTGAGCTTCCGCTTTTCCTTCTTCAGGCTTCTTGCAGTGTTGACGAGTCTTTTCCGAAGGTTTTTGCTCTCCGGCGGCGTGTCCGGCATGAGATCGTCCGGACTATCGTTTTTGCCGGGCCTGGACTGATTATCTGACTCGTCATGTTCGGACGGTTGTTTGTCTGTATGTTCGTCGTCCACTTGTGAGCCCTGCTGTATTACGGGCTCCTTGGGAGCATTGTTGTCGTCGAGGCGGGACTTAGGGCGGCGTCTGCGTCGCCGTTTCGGTTGTTTATCGGCGGGGTTATCTTCTGCCGCGGCCCGTTGGTCCTCGTTATCGCTCTCCTTTGGGGTATCCACCATGTATATGTCATATGACGAGGTGGTCCTCCCGTGCCTTATAGGCTCTGTTTCTTGTTCGTCTCCGGCATCATCGTCTATTCTGTCGATGTCTTCGGAGTCATAGTCTAGCATGTCGGTTAGATCGTCGACAGTGGCTACAAAGTGGGTGGTGGGTGGGCTCTGAATTTCTTCGTCGTCCGTACCCCAACCATCCTGGCCATAGTCCGGCCAGGACTCTCCTGATAACGAGAGGTGCTTTAGCGAATTTAGGATGTCGCCAAAGGGCGAGTGTTGGAAGATGTCCGCGGCGGTGAATTCCATAACCGGCGCCCAATCTGAATGGATTGGTAGGGGCGCGGGAGGTTTGGAGTCCGGCAAGGAGTCCGGCACCTCGGAATCGCGAGTTTCGCGGGGGACAAGATTGATGTTCGGCTCCATCGCCGTGGAAGTTGGAGCCCCCAAGGCGGCGTCTATCCATGGACCTTCGATCTAGGCGATCGGCTCCGGACTAACGGCCGAAGCGGATTCGTGTGCGGCCACCAAGGCACTGTTCGGCGGCAGAGCTAGATCATGCCCATCGTCACAGTGCGGCGCGCTCGGCTGTGGCTCGAGTCCGTCGAAGATCAAGTCTCCGCGGACGTCGGCCGTGAAGTTTAGGCTTCCGAATCTGACCTGACGGCCAGGGGCGTAGCTTTCGGTCTGCTCCAGATGGCCAAACGAATTAGCCCGCAGTGCAAAGCCGCCGAATACAAAGATCTGTCCGGGGAGAAAAGCCTCACCCAGGACGGCGTCGTTGGTTGTAGATGCCATCAAGCCTATCGGCGACGGCATAGAGGAACTCTCAATGAAAGCACCAATGTCGGTGTCAAAACCGGCGGATCTCGGGTAGGGGGTCCCGAACTGTGCGTCTAGGCGGATGGTAACAGGAGACGAGGGACACGATGTTTTTACCCAGGTTCGGGCCCTCTCGATGGAGGTAAAACCCTACATCCTGCTTGATTAATATTGATGATATGGGTAGTACAAGAGTGGATCTACCACGAGATCAAGGAGGCTAAACCCTAATGCTAGCCTATGGTATGATTGTTGTAATGTATGTTGTCCTACGGACTAAAGCCCTCCGGTTTATATAGACACCGGAGGAGGCTAGGGTTACACAGAGTCGGTTACAATGGTAGGAGATCTACATATCCGTATTGCCAAGCTTGCCTTCCACGCCAAGGAAAGTCCCATCCGGACACGGGACGGAGTCTTCAATCTTGTATCTTCGTAGTCTTGGAGTCCGGCGGACGATGATAGTCCGGCTGTCCGGACACCCCCTAGTCCAGGACTCCCTCACATACTCTTGATGCACTTTTGCAGCGTCGTCACCTCGTCAGATGACGCCCAGTCTAGGCCCTTGTTGAGCCAGGATGTCAGCCGCACTGGAGGCCCGGACTTGAACTCGGGAGGAGAGGCCCATGTGGAGTCACGGGGTTCCGTGACATAAAACCACTCCTGCTGCCACCCCTTCACGGTCTCCACGAAGGTGCCTTTGGGCCAAGTGACGTTGGGGAGCTTGCTCACCATGGCGCCGCCGCACTCCGCGTGTTGACCATCCACCACTTTTGGCTTCACATTGAAGACCTTGAGCCATAGGCCGAAGTGGGGAGGGATGCGGAGGAATGCCTCACACACGATGATGAACGCCGAAATGTTGAGAAAGGAATTCGGGGCTAGATCATGGAAATCTAACCCATAGTAAAGCATAAGTCCATGGACGAAAGGATTGAGGGGAAACCCTAATCCGTGAAGGAAATGAGGAATAAATACTACCCTCTCATAGGGCTCCAGAGTAGGGACGATCTGCTTCTTGGCCGGAAGCCGGTGGGCGATTTCCTTGGCTAAATACCCCGCTTCCTGGAGCTCCTTGATGTTCTCCTCCGTGACAGAGGAGGCCATCCACTTGCCCTGCGTTCTAGATCTAGACATGGCTAGAGTGTTTTCGGGGAACGGAAGGGATCGAAGCTTGGGCGCTGGAGCTCGAGGGCGGATGGGCTGAGGAAGAAGAAGGCGTGGGGTGAAAAGGTGGACTCTTATCTCCTTATAAAGGCAGTGAATATAGAGCGTCCGCCCGTGAGCCTTAAAACTCGCCTATTCCCAAGGGGTCGTGCGGACGGCACAGTTGGATTACCAAGCCCGTATTGATGAGAATCCCGTGATAAGAGGGCACGATCTCTGTTTGACAAGACGTGTCACCGGAGGCTGCGTCTCGAAACATGAAATGGGAGATTGAAAAGCGATTCGAAATAATAGAGGCCAGGCGTAACGTCTCGCCAGCAAAAACTATCGATGAAGACATATCATATTTTTGATTAAGTATTATGGCCTTGTGGCAGTGAGGTTGTGACTGTTAAACAGATCCGGACATAGTTTTTGTTGATCAACTACTTTAAAGTATTCGGAGGAGGAACCCGCCTTGCAATGTCGAAGACAATCTGCGTGCCGGACACATCGTCATTGAAGCCTGGTTCAGGGGCTACTGGGGGAGTCCTAAATTAGGGGGTCTCAGGCGTCCGGGCTATGTGACATGGGTCGGACTAATGGGACACGAAGATACAAGATAGAAGGCTTTTCCCCGTGTCCGGATGGGACTCTCCTTTGCGTGGATGGCAAGCTTGGCATTCGGATATGAAGATTCCTTTCTCTGTAGACCGACTATGTACAACCCTAGCCCCCTCCAGTGTCTATATAAACCGGAGGGTTTAGTCCGTAGAGGCAATCACAACCATACAGGCTAGACATCTAGTGTTTAGCCATTACAATCTCGAGGTAGATCAACTCTTGTAACCCCTATACTCATCAAATTCAATCAAGTAGCAAGTAGGGTATTACCTCCATCAAGAGGGCCCGAACCTGGGTAAACATTGTGTCCCTGACCTCTTGTTACCTTCGATCCTTAGACGCACAGTTCGGACCCCCTACCCGAGATCTACCGGTTTTGACACCGACAGCCGGCGCGTGCCCCCGACAGCACTTGCAATGTAGGCAAGGTGCAGAAAGGGGCTGCACCTCTGCAGGCGGTATCGAGCAGCTCGGCGACCCGCTCAAGCAGTGCGTCATGGCCGCCTTCCGCTAGCTTGCATCGCGGCAGCTCTCATGCCATGATGAGCGCGGCTTGCATGTTCGCCTGCTTCCAGTGGGTGTGTAGCAACATCGCCGTGGTATAACTCAAAGATCGCGTGGTGGTGCGGTTGCAGCACATCGTGGGAGCGGGTGGTGGTGGTCCGTGCCACCTATGGCCGACGAAGCTGGGCAGCGCGCGGGCTGCGAGGAGCGCGGAGTGGAGGTCTTCTTGGGCGGAAGGCGCTGCCCGGGCAGGTCGAGCGGTCTAGTGCTCAGCATGAGCTCGAGGAGCACCAGCCATGGGAACATTGAAGCGGTGGTGAATCGTCCAGAGGAAGAGAGGCTCTGACGCACCCCTACCCGGTGCGCCAAATGTCGGATTCGGGGCTCCACTGACCCAATATAGATTTGAATCTGGGGTGCGTGCAAAGAACTGAACCTCCCCAGCCCGCCAACTCGTCAATCTCACGGCCTAGCTCGATGAACTGAGGAAGAAAAGGGAGAAGGCAGTTTACCCAGGTTCGGGCCACCTTGCGGTGTAATACCCTACTCCTGCTTTGTGGTGGATTAGCCTCAAGGTGGTCTGAGGATAACCTAGTACAAGGGGAGAACAACCTCAGGAGGTGTGTTCTTGTGTTTGTGCGAGCTGGTGAGGGTGGTTTGGATGATCCCCCTCTCTATGGTGGTGGCCAGGCTATACTTATAGTGGCCTTGGTCCTCTTCCCAAAATGAAGGCGGGAAGGGATCCCACAATGGCCAAATTGGAAGGGAGACAACTAGTACATCTTATCCTGACGAAAGGTGGTCTGCACCTGCAAAGCTTCTGGTCGTGACGTTGTAGTGGGCTCGGCGATGACCTCCGTCCTACCGTCCTGGCAGTCTTGGTCTTGTAGCACAGAAATGGAAACCTTTGGTTGATTCCTCGAGACTCCGCACCTGGGCTTGCCTCTTTAGCACCAAAGAGGAAACCTGTCGCACTGCACCCGCTGGCGCCCGCCTGGCCTTGGTCTTCATGGCTTGCGTCAGCTGATCCTCACGAGGTGAGGGCTCGCATGGAAATCTCCGCTCCTCAGAAGCTAGCCTAAAGAGTCCACTCCTTCTGGAGGTCTTGGTGTCGTTCGCCTCGCAAGACTTGGCCCCTCGCGAGGGTCTTGTGCTGCTGGTGTTGAAGATGGGTCGTACCAGGCCGGAGATGGAGCCACGCCATGGGCCATAGGCAGGCAAGTCTGGGTACCCCAGTTCCCAGAACACCGACAGATGTGTCACCTTTGTGTGCAAAACGATATACGCTGCCTCCTCCCCCCCCCTTGATTTTTACAGAGGCAACATAGAACTATATGCGTGTCATGTTAAAATTTAGAATTATTCCGAGTTCGTTTGGCCTTTTTTATACATTAATTGAATTTCTGGACATTTAATGTGCATAGTTCAAATTTGAACTACAAGCACATGCTCCAGTGCACCAAAGTTGGTTGAAAAGTCACATGTGTGTCCTTTGGTGAATTTCTAGGTCCAATGCAAGAAATGGGAATGAAATTCAAACATTTGGGTGTCGTGGCTCGGCCGGAAATATTAAGAAACTTGGTTTTTTATTTCCTGTAAATCCAAAACACGCTTGAAAATCATGAAACTTGGCATGTATCATGACATGGAACCAACATGTCGTGGTAAATTTTTTGGCCGAATTGGGACAAGATTTGGTATAAACTTCTTGCAAACCGGAGCTTCTCTCAAGAAGGCTCGTCATTCCGGGAGGGAACGTGTTGTTGGGGAACGTAGTAATTTCAAAAAAATTCCTACACACCTGCAAGATCATGGTGATGCATAGCAACGAGAGTGGAGAGTCTTGTCCACGTACCCTCGTAGACCGAAAGTGGAAGCATTAGCACAACGCGGTTGATGTAGTCGTACGTCTTCACGATCCGACCGATCAAGTACCGAACGCACGGCACCTCCGAGTTCAGCACACGTTCAACTCGATGACGTCCCTTGAACTCTGATCCAGCCGAGCTTTGAGGGAGAGTTCTGTCAGCACGACGGCGTGGTGATGATGATGATCTTCTACCGATGAAGGGCTTCGCCTAAGCACTGCTACGATATTATCGAGGTGGATTATGGTGGAGGGGGGCACCGCACACGGCTAAGAGATCCAAGAGATCAATTGTTGTGTCTATGGGGTGCCCCCCTCCTCCGTATATAAAGGAGGGGAGGAGAGGGCCGGCTAGGAGGAGGAGGCGCGCCCAAGGGGGGGAGTCCTACTCCCACCAGGAGTAGGACTCCTCCTTTTCCTATTTGGAGAAGGAGAGGGAAGGAAGGGGAAGGAGGGAGGAAGGAAAGTGGGACCGGCCCCCTTCCCAATTCGGATTGGGCTTGGGGGGAGCGCCCCCTCCCTTGCTCCTTTCCCCTCCTTTACACTAAAGCCCATTAAGGCCCATATACCTCCTGGGGGGTTCCGATAACCTCCCCGTGCTCCGGTATTATCCCGATCTCACCCAGAACCATTCCGGTGTCCAAATATAGTCGTCCAATATATCGATCTTTATGTCTCGACCATTTCGAGACTCCTCATCATGTCTGTGATCACATCCGGGACTCCAAACTACCTTCGGTACATCAAAACACATAAACTCATAATATAACCGTCATTGAACTTTAAGCGTGCGGACCCTACGGGTTCGAGAACTATGTAGACATGACTGAGACACGTCTCCGGTCAATACCAATAGCGGAACCTGGATGCTCATATTGGCTCCCACATATTCTATGAAGATCTTTATCGGTCAAACCGCATAACAACATACGTTGTTCCCTTTGTCATCGGTATGTTACTTGCCCGAGATTCAATCGTCAGTATCTCAATACCTAGTTCAATCTCGTTACCGACAAGTCTCTTTACTCGTTACGTAATGCATCATCTCGTAACTAACTCATTAGCTACATTGCTTGCAAGGCTTATAGTAATGTGCATTACCGAGTGGGCCCAGAGATACCTCTCCGACAATCAGAGTGACAAAAACTAATCTCGAAATACGCCAACCCAACAAGTACCTTCGGAGACACCTGTAGAGCACCTTTATAATCACCCAGTTACGTTGTGACGTTTGGTAGCACAAAAAGTGTTCCTCTGGTAAACGGGAGTTGCATAATCTCATAGTCAGAGGAACATGTATAAGTCATGAAGCAATAGCAACATACTAAACGATCAAGTGCTAAGCTAACGGAATGGGTCAAGTCAATCACATCATTCTCCTAATGATGTGATCATGTTAATCAAATAACAACTCATGTCTATGGTTAGGAAACTTAATCATCTTTGATTAACAAGCTAGTCAAGTAGAGGCATACTAGTGACACTATGTTTGTCTATGTATTCACACATATATTATGTTTCCGGTTAATACAATTCTAGCATGAATAATAAAAATTTATCATGAAATAAGGAAATAATAATAACTTTATTATTGCCTCTAGGGCATATTTCCTTCAGTCTCCCACTTGCACTAGAGTCAATAATCTAGTTCACATCACCATGTGATTTAACACCAATATTCACATCTGTATGTGATCAATACCCATAGTTCACATCGTCATGTGATCAACACCCAAAGGGTTTACTAGAGTCAATAATCTAGTTCACATCTCTATGTGATTAACACCCAAAGAGTACTAAGGTATGATCATGTTTTGCTCGTGAGAGAAGTTTAGTCAACGGGTCTGTCACATTCAGAGTCGTATGCATTTTGCAAATATTCTATGTCTATAATGCTCTGCACGAAGCTACTCTAGCTAATTGCTCCGACTTTCAATATGTATCCAGATTGAGACTTAGAGTCATCTGGATTGGTGTAAAAGCTTGCACCTATGTAACTCTTTATGACGGGCTCTTTTATCACTTCCATAATTGAGAAATATTTCCTTAGTCCTCACTAAAGATATTCTTGACCGATGTCCACTGATCTACTCCTAGATCAAAATTGTACTCCCTTGCCCAACTCATAGAGGTATATAATAGGTCTGGTACACAGCATAGCATACTTTATAGAACCTATGACTGAGGCATAGGGAATGACTTTTCATTCTCTTTATTTTTTCAGCCATGGTCAGGTTTCGAGTCTTACTCAACTTCACACCTTGCAACACAGGCAAGAACTCCTTGTTTGACTGTTCTATTTTGAACTACTTCAAAATCTTATCAAGGTATGTACTCATTGAAAAATCTTATCAAGCGTCTTGATCTATCTCTATATGTCTTGATGCTCAATGTGTAAGCAGCTTCACCAAGGTCTTTCTTTGAAAAACTCTTTTCCAATACTCCTTTATGCTTTCCAGAATTTCTATATCATTTCCAATTAACAATATGTCATCTACATATAGTATTAGAAATGCTACAGAGCTCCCACTCACTTTCTTGTAAATACAGGCTTCTCCAAAAGTCTGTATAAAATGATATGCTCCGATCACACTATCAAAACATTTATTCCAACTCCGAGAGGCTTGCACCAGTCCATAAATTGATCGCTGGAGCTTGCACACTTTGTTAGCACCCTTTGGATCGACAAAACCTTCTGGTTGCATCATATACAACTCTTCTTAATAAATCCATTAAGGAATGCAGTTTTGACATCCATTTGCTAGATTTCATAAAATGTGGCAATTGCTAACATGATTCGGACAGACTTAAGCATCGATACGAGTGAGAAAATCTCATCGTATTCAACACCTTGAACTTGTCGAAAAACTTTTTGCGACAAGTCGAGCTTTGTAGATAGTAACACTACTATCAGCGTCTGTCTTCCTCTTGAAGATCCATTTATTTTGTATGGCTTGCCGATCATCGGGCAAGTCCACCAAAGTCCACACTTTGTTCTCATATGTGGATCCCATCTCAGATTTCATGGCCTTCAAGCCATTTCGTGGAATCTGGGCTCATCATTGCTTCCTCATAGTTCATAGGTTCATCTTGGTCTAGTAACATGACTTCCAGAATAGGATTACCGCACCACTCTGGTGCGAACTGTACTTTGGAAGACCTACGAGTTTCTGTAATAACTTGATCTGAAGTTTCATGATTATCATCATTAACTTCCTCACTAATTGGTGTAGGAATCACTGGAACTGATTTCTGTGATGAACTACTTTCCAATTCGGGAGAAGGTATAATTATTTTATCAAGTTCTACTTTCCTCCCACTCACTTCTTTTGAGAGAAACTCTTTCTCTAGAAAGGATCCATATTAAGCAACAAAGATCTTGCCTTCGGATCTGTGATAGAAGGTGTACCCAATAGTCTCTTTTGGGTATTCTATGAAGACGCACTTCTCCGATTTGGGTTTGAGCTTATCATGCCGAAACTTTTTCACATAAGCATCGCAACCCCAAACTTTAAGAAACGACAGCTTAGGTTTCTTGCTAAACCATAGTTCATATTGTGTCGTCTCAATGGATTTTGACGGTTCCCTATTTAACGTGAATGCAGCTGTCTCTAATGCATAACCCCAAAACGATAGTGGTAAGCCGGTAAGAGACATCATAGATTGCACTATATCCAATAAAGTACGGTTATGACGTTCAGACACACCATTATGCTGTGGTGTTCAAGGTGGCATGAGTTTGTGAAACTATTCCAATTTTTTTTAATTGAAGACCAAACTCGTAACTCAAATATTCGCCTCTGCGATCAGATCGTATAAACTTAATTTTATTGTTACGAAGATTCTTCACTTCACTCTGAAATTCTTTGAACGTTTCAAATATTTCAGACTTGTGTTTCATTAAGTAGATATACCCATATCTGCTCAAATCATCTGTGAAGGTCAGAAAATAAGGATACTTGACATGAGCCTTAACACTCATCGGATCGCATACATCAGTATGTATTATTTCCAATAAGTCAGTTGCTCGCTCCATTGTTCTGGAGAACAGAGTCTTAGTCATCTTGCCCAAAAGGCACGGTTCGCAAGCATCAAATGATTCATAACCAAGTGATTCCACAAGTCCATCTTTATGGAGTTTCTTTATGCGCTTTACACCGATATGACCCAAGCGGCAGTGCCACAAATATGTTGCACTATCATTACCAACTTTGCATCTTTTGGCGTCAATATTATGAATATGTGTATCACTATGATCGAGATCCAACAAACTATTTTCATTGGGTGTATGACCATCAAAGGTTTTATTCATGTAAACAGAACAACAATTATTCTCTGACTTTCAATGAATAACCGTATTGCAATAAACATGATCAAATCATATTCATGCTCAACGCAAATGCCAAATAACATTTATTTAGGTTTAACACTAATCCCGAAAGTATAGGGAGTGTGTGATGATGATCATATCAATCTTGGAACCACTTCCAGCACACATCGTCACTTCACCCTCAACTAGTCTCTGTTTATTCTGTAACTCCTATTTCGAGTTACTAATTTTTTTAGCAACCGAACAAGTATCAAATACTCAGGGGCTACTATAAACACTAGTAAGGTACAGATCAATAACCTGTATATCAAATATACCCTTGTTCACTTTGCCATCCTTCTTATCCACCAAATATTCAGGGCATTTCCGCTTCCAGTGACCATTTGCTTTGCAGTGTAAGCACTCAGTTTCAGGCTTTGGTCCAGCTTTGGGCTTGTTCGCAGGAGTGACAACTTGCTTGCCATTCTACTTGAAGATCCCTTTATTTCCCTTTGCCCTGTTCTTGAAACTAGTGGTCTTGTCAATCATCAACACTTGATGCTCTTTCTTGATTTCTACCTTCATCAATTTCAACATCACGAAGAGCTCGGGAATCGTTTTCGTCATCCCTTGCGTACTATAGTTCATCACGAAGTTCTAGTAACTTGGTGATGGTGACTAGAGAACTCTGTCAATCACTATCTTATCTGGAAGGTTAACTCCCACTTGGTTCAAGCGATTGTAGTACCCAGATAATCTAAACACATGCTCACTCGTTGAGCAATTCTCCTCCATCCTTTAGCTATAGAACTTGTTGGAGACTTCATATCTCTCAACTCGGGTATTTGCTTGAAATATTAACTTCAACTCCTGGAACATCTCATATGGTTCATGACGTTCAAAACGTCTTTGAAGTCCCGATTCTAAGCCGTTAAGCATGGTGCACTAAACTATCAATTAGTCATCATATTGAGCTAGCCAAACGTTCATAACGTCTGCATCTGCTCCTGCAATAGGTCTGTCACCTAGCAGTGCATCAAGGACATAATTCTTCTGTGCAGCAATGAGGATAAACCTCAAATTATGGACCTGGTCTGCATCATTGCTACTATCATCTTTCAACTTAGTTTTCTCTAGGACCACATATAAAACATAGGGAAGCAACAACACGAGCTATTGATCTACAACATAATTTGCAAATTACTATCAGGACTAAGTTCATCATAAATTAAAGTTAAATTAATCATATTACTTAAGAACTCCCACTTAGATAGACATCCCTCTAATCATCTAAGTGATCACATGATCCAAATCAACTAAACCATGTCCGATCATCACGTCAGATGGAGTAGTTTTCAATGGTGAACATCACTATGTTGATCATATCTACTATATGATTCACACTCGACCTTTCGGTATCAAGTGTTCCGAGGCCATATCTGCATATGTTAGGCTCGTCAAGTTTAACCCGAGCATTCTGCGTGTGCAAAACTGGCTTGCACCCGTTGTAGATGGACGTAGAGCTTATCACACCTGATCATCACATGGTGTCTCGGCACGACGAACTTTGGCAACGGTGCATACTCAGGGAGAACACTTTTATCTTGAAATTTAGTGATAGATCATCTTATAATGCTACCGTCAATCAAAGGAAGATAAGATGTATAAAAGATAAACATCACATGCAATCAATATAAGTGATATGATATAGCCATCATCATCTTGTGCTTGTGATTCCATCTCCGAAGCACCGTCATGATCACCATCGTCACCGACGCGACACCTTGATCTCCATTGTAGTATCGTTGTTGTTTCGCCAAGTATTGCTTCTACGACTATCGCTACCGCTTAGTGATAAAGTAAAGCAATTGCAGGGTGATTGCATTGCATACAATAAAGCGACAACCATATGGCTCCCTCCAGTTGCCGATAACTCGGTTACAAAACATGATCATCTCATACAATAAAATATAGCATCATGCCTTGACCATATCACATCACAACATGCCCTGCAAAAACAAGTTAGACATCCTCTACTTTGTTGTTGCAAGTTTTACGTGGCTCCTACGGGCTGAGCCAGAACCGTTCTTACCTACGCATCAAAACCACAACGATAGTTCGTCAAGTTAGTGTTGTTTTAACCTTCTCAAGGACCGGGCGTAGCCATACTCGGTTCAACTAAAGTTGGAGAAACTGACACCCGCTAGTCACCTGTGTGCAAAGCACGGCGGTAAAACCAGTCTCGCGTAAGCATACGCGTAATGTCGGTCCAGGCCGCTTCATCCAACAATATCGCCGAACCAAAGTGTGACATGCTGGTAAGCAGTATGACTTGTATCGCCCACAACTCACTTGTGTTCTACTCGTGCATATAAGATCTACGCATAAAACCTGGATCAGATGCCACTGTTGGGGAACGTAGTAATTTCAAAAAAAATCCTACACACATGCAAGATCATGGTGATGCATAGCAACGAGAGGGGAGAGTGTTGTCCACGTACCCTCATAGACCGAAAGTGGAAGCATTAGGACAACCCGGTTGATGTAGTCGTACGTCTTCACGATCCGACCGATCAAGTACCGAACGCACGGCACCTCCGAGTTCAGCACACGTTCAACTCAATGACGTCCCTCGAACTCCGATCCAGTCGAGCTTTGAGGGAGAGTTCCGTCAGCACGACGGCATGGTGACGATGATGATGTTCTACCGATGTAGGGCTTCGCCTATGCACTGCTACAATATTATCGAGGTGGATTATGGTGGAGGGGGGCACCGCACACGGCTAAGAGATCCAAGGGATCAATTGTTGTGTCTATGGGGTGCCCCCTCTTACATATATAAAGGAGGGGGGAGAGGTCCGGCCAAAAGGAGGAGGCGCGCCCAAGGGGGGGAGTCCTACTCCCACCGGGAGTGGGACTCCTCCTTTTCCTATTTGGAGAGGGAGAGGGAAGGAAGAGGAAGGAGGGAGGAAGGAAATGGAAGGGCCGGCCCCCCTTCCCAATTCGGATAGGGCTTGGGGGGCACGCCCCCTCCCTTGCTCCTTTCCCCTCCTTTCCACTAAAGCCCATTAAGGCCCATATACCTCCCGGGGGGTTCCGATAACCTCCCGGTGCTCCGGTATTATCCCGATCTCACCCGGAACCATTCTGGTGTCCATATATAGTCGTCCAATATATCGATCTTTATGTCTCGACCATTTCGAGACTCCTCGTCATGTCCGTGATCACATCCGCGACTCCGAACTACCTTCAGTACATCAAAACAGATAAACTCATAATATAACTATCATCGAACTTTAAGCGTGCGGACCCTACGGGTTCGAGAACTATGGAGACATGACCGAGACACATCCCCGGTCAATAAACAATAGCGGAACCTGGATGCTCATATAGGCTCCCACATATTCTACGAAGATCTTTATCGGTCAAACCACATAACAACATTTGTTGTTCCCTTTGTCATTGGTATGTTACTTGCCCGAGATTCGATCGTCGGTATCTCAATACCTAGTTGAATCTCGTTACCGGAAAGTCCCTTTACTCGTTACATAATGCATCATCCCGTAACTAACTCATTAGATACATTGCTTTCAAGGCTTATAGTGATGTGCATTACCGAGAGGGCCCAGAGATACCTCTCCGAAAATCGGAGTGACAAATCCTAATCTCGAAATACGCCAACCCAACAAGTACCTTCGGAGACACCTGTAGAGCACCTTTATAATCACCAAGTTATGTTTTGACGTTTGGTAGCACACAAAGTGTTCCTCCGATAAACGGGAGTTGCATAATCTCATAGTCATAGGAACATGTATAAGTCATGAAGAAAACAATAGAAACATACTAAATGATCAAGTGCTAAGCTAACGGAATGGGTCAAGTCAATCACATCATTCTCCTAATGATGTGATCCCGTTAATCAAATGACAACTCATGTCTATGGTTAGGAAACTTAACCATCTTTGATTAATGAGCTAGTCAAGTAGAGGCATACTAGTGACACTATGTTTGTCTATGTATTCACACATGTATTATGTTTCCGGTTAATACAATTCTAGCATGAATAATAAACATTTATCATGAAATAAGGAAATAAATAATAACTTTATTATTGCCTCTAGGGCATATTTCCTTCATGTGTCACCTGCGTGTGCGAAACGACATAATCTGCCTTCTCCCGCCTTAATTTTTTTACACAGGCAGCTTAGACCAAATAGGAGTTTGTGCTAAATTTTGGAATTATTCCGGGGTCATTTGGCCTTTTTATACATTAATTGAAATTCTGGTCATTTAATGTGCATAATTCAAATTTGAACTACAAGCATATGCTCCAGTGCACGAAAGTTGGTTGAAAAATCACATGTGTGTCCTTGGGTGAATTTCTAGGTCCCATGCAAGAAATGGGAATGGAATTCAAACATCTGGGCATCGTGGCTCAGCCGGAAATATTGAGAAACTTGGTTTTTTATTTCCTGTAAACCCAAAACATGCCTGAAAATCATGAAACTTGGCATGGTGTCATGACATGGCACTATCATGTTGTGGTAAACAAAATTAGCCGAATTGGGACAAGCTTTGGTCTAAGATTCTTGCAGACCGGAGCTTCTCTCAAGAAGACTCATGGTTCCGAGAGGGAACGTGTCACGTCCGTGTGCGAAACGATGTACATTGCCTTCTCTCGCCTTGATTTTTTACACGGGCAGCTTTGACCAAATAGGAGTCTCGTGCTAAAATTTGGAATTATTCCGAGGTTGTTTGGCCTTTTTTATACATTAATTGAAATTTAGGGCATTTAATATGCATAATTCAAATTTGAAGTACAAGCGCATGCTTCAGTGTGCAAAAGTTGGTTGAAAAATCACATGTGTGTCCTTGGGTGAATTTCTAGGTCCCATGCAAGAAATGGGAATGGAATTCAAACATTTGGGCGTCGTGGCTCTACCGGAAATATTGAGAAACTTGGTTTTTTTAACTCCTGTAAATCGAAAACTCGCCTGAAAATCATGAAACTTGGCATGGTGTCATGGCATGGCACCAACATGTTCTGGTAAAAAAATTGTCCAATTTGCGAAGGCGCAAACATTAACAATCAATAAAGTCATTTTGGAACAAGTGTTGTCACGTTACAAATCGGAAACATGAGTATTATTGAAACCATGGGCGTTTTACTTACCATCTACGTGCCGCCAAACGTCCCCTTTTTTTATTGGCTAGGAGGTGTCGTGCGGGTAGCTATTTGAGTACGGGAGGCGTGAGATCAGACCCCTGCGCATGCTCATCGAGGGGGAGCCATTTGACCTCTATCGGCCACCCACCACCCTCCCAATGTCTCCATTAATGGCGCCTGAGCCCCTGTTTCATGGCATGCCTATGTCTCACTCGACTGAGATTTAAGAGAGAAAAAAGAAAATCTGAAAAGAAAGTTTTGCACGGATCTTGATGTAAGATCCGACGGACCTATATAGCATCGAATGCGACTTATAGCAAGACTGATGAATATAAGGACGATGACAGTGGATAATAATTGTCTTACATATTCAGGAAGATAATTAAAAAACCACATGCAACAACACCCGAAATACACAAGGGAAAAAGAAGAAGGAACACAACAATCTGGCTCACTGATCTCTACTTTCTTGATGTGTTACTGCAGGCTACGGGAACTAGTCTTCGCGGCGAGCGGCGATGAGCTCTTTCGTGTCCTCAAGATGCTGCTTGAGAGCATCCACGGGTTCCTCCACCATCCTTTGGCGCTTGATGCGGAGCATGGCATTCTCATCCATAAGTTTCTTGATGATGATGCTGGTCCTCTGCAACAAGGCAGTGGTCTCCTCGTGCTGCTTCGTCATTCCGGCGATCTTCGCCCTCAGCAGGTCACGCTCGGTGCGGAGCTTCGCCTTGTCCTTCCCTAGTCCCCGGATGATGCTGGTAGCATTTTCAAACAAGGCATTCATCTCGTCCTGGTGCTTCATCCAGTCGGAGATCCGACCCATCAGGTCATCGAGCATAGTGTGCATGCGCCTAGAGAGTCCTAGCCTGGCCGCGAGATATTTTCCCAGGCCACCGCGGCGCGGGAGGACATCACTGCTGCATTCTCAGCCCGGTGGGACATCGTTGCTGCTTCTGCGGCACGGCGGGACATCTCTGCTGCTTCCACGGCGCGGCCAGACCAGTCTGCTGCATTGACGGCATGGCGGGACCTCTGTGCTGCTTCGGCGGCACAGCGAGACCTCTGTGCTGCTACGGCGCGTGACAATACATGTCGGCTGCTTTCGCGGCGAGGCGGGACATCTGTCGTGCTTCTGCTTCCATGCTCGCCTCTCCCTGGTAGTAATCTATCAACCCAGAACTCACGCTGGCCATGGCAAAGGCAAGGGAACGACGATGAATGACTTATTTGTTTTTGTGGATGGGGAGTTGAGGAGGAATGTGCAGTCATCTTGGAGTAGTGGTATTTATAACCGAGTACTAATACGCTCCTAAGTGGGAAACTGTTTAGATTTTGATCGATGTGAACAGGTTTGCACTTAAATATAGCGTGGTAGTAATTTGTAATGTGACGGGACGCAGGCTCAAAATTTTTGACGGTTCTATAATTTCTAAGTGCGGCACTATTCCCGGACGGCGTAACGTGGGCACGCTTTCTCGGCCGCGTACATGGCGTTTGCGCCATAGGGTGCACCGCAATAGGTGATGTCAGCACACGTCTTGTTCCAACAACCGTGCACGCTCATTATTACCATCATGCATGCTTATTTTAATTAGAATGTGTGCCCGTCTAACACACACACGTTGATATGTCTAACTGTTTCTGATTGTTGTGGTTAATTGCAAACAGTCCATCCGTGTGAAGTGTATGCCATCAATCGCAGACACATTGATCTGGCTCACCGTTTCGGTTGTGTTGCCTAATTGCAGACGGCTCATCCGTCTGAAGTGTATGCCCTCAATCGCACACACACCTTCATCTGACTGCCCGTTTCTGTTGTTCCGCCTCATCACAAATAGTTAATCCGACTGAACTGTATGCCGTATGTCGCACACGCCTTCATTTGGTTGCCCGTTTTTGTTCTTCTTCCTCATCGCAAATAGTTCATTGAACCGGACTGTATGCCCCGCATCACACACAACTAAAATTTGAACCGTGTTTGATGTATCCGTCATCGCAAACGTTTTGCATATTTTTTGACGGGTTTTTTACATCACTATTGCGATTAATGCATCGCACACAGTTTCGTCGAAGGGTCTCTGATTATAGTGTCGCGTTAGCAACATCCTGCTGTAGTGGCTTGTTTGACGGTGATGGGTTGGATGAGATTTATCATGTACTTGAGTTAATTTTCTTATTGCTTGATCCCTAGTATCCACTATGTTCTGAGATTGATGTTTCTATGACTTTGCTATTTTTAATGCTTGTCACTAGGACCCGAGTGACATGATTTCAGATCTGAACCATCTGTGTTTTCATGAATATACTTGTGTTCTTGATCCGATCTTGCAAGTTATATGCACCTGCTACGTGTTATGATCCGCATACCCCAAGGTGACAACAATTGGGATTCTTTCCGGTGATTGCTGTAGTTTGAGGAGTTCATGTATTCACTAAGTGTTAATGATTTGTTTCGGTTCTCTATTAAAAGGAGGCCTTAATATCCCTTAGTTTCCTTATAGACCCCGCTGCCACAGGAGGGCAGGACAAAAGATGATGTGCAAGTTCTTTTCCATAAGCATGCATGACTATATACATAATACATGCCTACATTACATTGATGAATTGGAGCTAGTTCTATGTCGCCCTAGGTTATGACTATTACATGATGAATACTATCCAACGTTATCACCGATCCAATGCCTACAAGCTTTTCATATATTGTTCTTGCTAAGTTATTATTACTACTGCTGTTGTTGCTACTGTCACAGTTGCTATAAAACTACCGCTACTACTGTCACCATCATTGTCACTGTTATTGCTACTACTGTCAAACTACCATACTACGTGCTACTGATCACTCTGCTATAGATATTTAGTCTCCAGGTGTGGTTGAATTGACAACTCAACTGCTAATACTTGCAAATATTCTTTGGTTCTCCTTGTGTCGATAAATTTGGGTTGAATACTTTGCCCTTGAAAATGGTTGTGATCCCCTATACTTGTGGGTTATCACAAAAGTATTAGCTTTCAAAGGGGGCGGAGTCCCAACAGGATTACTGCGAGTGTGTTTCAAAGATTGGAGTGAGTAAAAGTGTGCCACGGCATTGTACTTGGGAACTTGAGTGCGAGACGGAGATGCAAGAGGTTCTCTCGAATCATCCACATCATGAATGGCATTTGGATCAAATGAATTTGATGCAGATGTCGAGGGCTTTATGCGAGCAAGGAACATACATCTATCAACATGGCGGTTTTGAGGTCCGCAAACATTGAAAAAATATCGGTCGCGGATAATGGGGGCGGCGGACCAACGACGGCGGACCAACGACAGCGGACCAACGATCGGAGCTACAAGTGCGTCGGGCGCGGCGGGGGTAGGTTTTCACCATCCTCCGCAAGGAGTGCGGCACCTCCCACATTCCCTAGATCGACCATATCCTCTAAGGTTGTAAAACATTATATGAGAGCATGAGGCTCTGATACCAATTGAAAGGATCGATACGGTCGACTAGAGGGGGGTGAATAGGAGGCTGCAAATTTTAATCTTTCTTGTCAATTTTAAGGTTTAGCGAATAAATAGGGTTCACTAGATATGAAACTAGGTGAACACAACCTATATGACAAGCAAGCTTAAATTTAAATATGCTAGGCAACAAACTATTTAGCAAGCAAACAAGCATACAAAGCAAAATAAAGTGCGGGAAAGGATTAACCACAAGTGAGATGAGGACGCGGATTTTATCCCGAAGGTCACTCTTCCTTGGGTAATAGCTGTCGGTGTCAAAACCGGCGGATCTCGGGTAGGGGGTCCCGAACTGTACGTCTAAGGCTAATGGTAATAGGAGGCGGGGGACACAATGTTTACCCAGGTTCGGGCCCTCTCTATGGAGGTAATACCCTACTTCCTGCTTGATTGATCTTGATGATATGAGTATTACAAGAGCTGATCTACCACGAGATCGTAGAGGCTAAACCCTAGAAGCTAGCCTATGATTATCATTGTTCTTGTCCTACAGACTAAACCCTCCGGTTTATATAGACACCGGAGGGGGCTAGGGTTACACAGAGTCGGATACAGAGAAGGAAATCTACATCTCCGAATTGCCAAGCTTGCCGTCCACGCAAAGGAGAGTCCCACCCGGACACGGGATGAAGTCTTCAATCTTGTATCTTCATAGTCCAACAGTCCGGCACAAGTATATAGTCCGGTTGTCCGAGTACCCCCCTAATCCTGGACTCCCTCAGTAGCCCCTGAACCAGGCTTCAATGACGATGAGTCCGGCGCGCAGATTGTCTTCGGCATTGCAAGGCGGGTTCCTTCTCCGAATACTCGAAAGAAGATCTTGAACATAAGGATCGTGTCCGGCTCTGCAAAATAAATTCCACATACCACCGTAGAGAGCACAATATTCCACAAGTCTAATCTGCCGACAACTCTTCATAGCGTGACATCACACTTCGGCCCGGTCATTATTCGAACCGTTTTTCCCAACCTGCTACCGCACATCTTGCGAGGCGGTTTCATAGGCATGTCTTGTCGAAGCAGAGATCGTGTCCCCTTATCACGGGATTCTCATCAATACATGTGTGGGTAACCCAACCGCGCCATCAACACGGCGCTTGGGGAATAAGCGAGTTTATAGGGCAAGTGGGGAGGCGCATGGTTTTACCGCCTTTATAAGGAGATAAGGATTCCCCTTTTTCACCCACGCCTTCTCCTTCCTCTGCTCATCCATTCTCTCTCACTTGAGCTCCAGCGCCCAAGCGTTCGTCTTCTCGGCCCACAAAGGCCCTCCGAAAATGTCTAGATCTGGAGCAGGAGGCAAGTGGATGGCCTCTACCGTCTGGGAGAAGGATATCAAAAAGCTTCGGGAGGCCGGGTATCTGGCCAACAAAATCAGTCATCGCCTCCCGACGGCGGGACAGGTCGTCCCTGCTCCGGAACCCCACAAGAGGGTTGTATTCCTCCCTCACTTTGTCCACGGGCTAGGGTTTCTTCTCCACCCATTCGTTCGCGGCATCATGTATTACTACGGGATCGATTTTCATGATCTATCCCCCAATTCCTTCCTCAACATCTCGACATTCATCGTCATGTGCGAGGCCTTTCTCCGCATCTCGCCACACTTCGGCTTATGGCTGAAGATTTTTAATGTGAAGCCCAAGGTAGTGAGCGGCGAGCACGCTGAGTGCGGAGGTGCCATGGTGAGCAAGATGCCGAACGTCACATGGCCATCAGGTACTTTCAATGACTCCATCAAAGGGTGGCAACAGCAGTGGTTCTACGTCACTGAGCCGCGTGGCACGAAATGGGCCATAGCTCCCGAATTCCGATCTGGAGCTCCTCTGCGGCTTACGTCCTAGCCCAAGAAGGGCCTGAACTGGTCTTCGCCCGATGAGTTGTCGGTGCTCTAGACGCGCATCAAGGATATGGAAGACAAGAATATCAAACTTGTCAATGTAGTCCAGGTGATGTTAGTTCGCCGGATTCTCCCTTGCCAACACAGGGCCTGCAATTTATGGGAATTCGATGCGGCCAAGCACCAGACCCTACTAAAGTTCTTTGGCTCATCGCACAAACACATCTGGAAGGTGCTCTTTAAGTCCGGCAAATCATGGCCGGACCCAGACGAGGACCACGGCTCTTCAACTGTCCCGCCCTGCAAGTTCGGTAAGTCATTGTTCATTGGCAAGTCATACGTTTTATTTGCATAATCCAAGGGAAATGCTCAATGTGTTTTCCACAACTCTCCTAGGGCTGGACGAAGAAGGCGGGGCGGATCTACTATCCGGCCCCACTGCCAGAAGAACCAGTCGGCCCACTTCTGACGAAGATGCTGGTCTCGGTGCCTTATAAGGCACCGAAGAAGAAAGCCGAGAAGGAGGCCAAAGAGACCACGGGCGGCCTTCGTCGCCGCGGCACTTCGGACACAATATCCGAAGACTCCGATGCCCGCTCTTCCTCCAAAGAGGACGAGGAAGAGGAGGAAAACCAATCCCCCACAGCAAGGGGAAGAAAGAAAAGGCCGGCCTCCACACACTTGGAGGCCGAGTCGCCTAAGAAGGGGAAAACTCCCCTTCCGGATGAGTCTGCCACCGCTACCAACAGCGGCCCGGAGTGGGATCCCAGGGTCCAGCCCCTGGTGAAATTGTGAGTATATAAAATCCAAACACGTTTGCGCATCCAGACTCACTATTGTGTGATGTTTTAATCATTGAGCCACGCTTTTTTGCAGTCCAGCGAGGTCCTGCACCGAACAATCCTCATCGGAGGATTTACTGGGCTCGGATGCTATGGACAGCGGGACACCCCCGAAGGCCCCTTCCCCAAAACTCGTGAACGATATCGAGGTATCATCCCAGAGGGACCCAGGCCAAGGATTTGGGGAAAAGATCGTCAAGGTGGCGCCAGGAGGTCAAACTTCGGGGGTCGGACACATGGGAGAAAATGCTCCCATGGAGATCGACGGCGGGGGCTATCTCGAATTCGGCCCCTAGCCGGACACAATTCCGGAGACCGATACGGCTCCGGAATCAGGCAGACAGCCTCCCTCGGTGGGAGGGGGTACGCCTGTTCCACCGGCATCCTCTGCCCAACCAGAGGTGCCGGATACCTTATCAGCGGCGCTGAAGAGCGCCTCCATCATTGAAGAACACTGTGCCCTTATGGGTGCGGTGATTGAGAAGATTCAGTCTGCTGAGAGTGGGTTGAACGAAGCCTACATCAGCCTTATAACGGGCTTTGAGGTATGTTTTGTGAGGTTTCAAAGAGTGTTATAGTATAGGTAGTAGCCCCTGATACACTTTTCGGCGAAAGAAAGAACCGGACAGATGGCATCTCTCCCTCTTTGTTTTTATAAGCAGGCGTCTGTAGCGACTGCCGCATCTCATACTGCGGAAATCTCCAGACTGAAGCAGAGCATGGAGCGGGCCGAAGAAGAACTCGGCCGAGTGAAGAAGCAGTTGGAGGGTAACCAAGGTATGCAAAAAAACTGTTCGCATTCAGCGCGAATGAATAACTTAGTATGATTAAAATATGTTCATGGTGTGATCTAGGGGCGATGACCGAAGTCGAGGATCTCAAGAAGGATGTGGCCGAGGCCAAGAAAAAGGCAACCGCAGAGCAGGCTCTTCATGAGAAGCATGAGGCCAGGGTTATTGAAGCTGAGCAAGAGCTCCAAGAGGCTGTGAAGAAATGCGAGACCTTGGAGCAGAGTTTAAAGGAGAAAGAATCCGAACTCACCAAGGCTCATTAAGACACACGTGATGCCCGGGGGGAAGCCCAAGGCGCCCTGCAGGAAATCCAAGAGGCGAGGAAGATCGCGGCGGGTAAGGCTTTTTTTATGCAAAGCAAGTATTTGAGGAGAAAATCTCATTGCTAACTTGAATTCAGATTTCTCTAGGGGTATTTGCGGAGCTGCCATGCAGCATATCTAATGCCGCACAATTCTATCGAGCCGAAGAAAGGAGCATTGTGGAGAAGCACTTCTGGTCGTAGTATTTGGCGCCGGAGTATCCAGTGCCCTTTGCCGATTAACTGAAGCAGCTAATCGAACTGCATAAGGCGGCCGAACTAGCCATGAAGGATGTAATTATCCGGCTATGGCTTGCCGAGCCGATTCCCAGCAGTTACTTTGGGCTCGTAAAGCGGCTTGTGGGTGCCTGCCCTCGACTTGAAGTCATCAAGCGGTCGGTCTATATGGAGGGTGCACGAATGGCCTTCGCCCATGCGAAGGTGCACTGGGCGAAGATGGATGCTGAAAAGCTGATAACCGAAGGACCGCAGGAGGGGAAGGAGCACCGCAAGCCCGAGTTATATTATGATAGTGTCCTAAAAGGATCCCGCCTAGTGGCGGAGCAATGCGCCAAGGACATTATATTCCCATGAATACATTCATGTTGTCCTATGTAATTTTTAAACAAGATCATTTCTATTATTTATTTCCTGTTATTTCAGATTTTTTCCTCCTGTGCGGCCGTTTTGTATGTTAATCCTGAGAGTTGGACAGTCGTTGGCTTCTGCCCCCATGTAGGAAGTACGGGGGTGTTCGGGATAAATCTGAGCAATCTTTACCCCAGTTTTGGGTCCTTGAAGGAGGTGTTCAGCGCAACGAACCAGGCAATCGGACTATAAGGCTTTATCACTCTCACTTAGTCATAGGAGTTTGACAAAAGAAAGGTAGGCGCAGCCCCTGGTGTTCATAAGACCGCACTAGGGGCTCTATAAGCACCTGATCGGAAGAAAAGCCGATCCGTCGCACGCTGCATTAGTTATCGCATAATGCAGAAGAAATCCTTAAAGATTTTGCAACCTCTCAAACAGCTGACCAACTCTCGCCGTATCATGGCAGTCAGTTTTCGGCTTTCTCTACTGAGGCGCTCGTCCGAAAGAACCCGGACGCAATGGCAGTAGTTCTCCCTTTACTACCCTAGCCGATATAGCGAAACGTAGGGTAGCAAGCATAGGAGTCGGCCAACCCAACTATTGACCCAAGACATGATTTGGAGCCAATGCATATAATGCTATAAGTTCGAGGTGCCGAACGACCATGAGGGTTTTCAGACTTTATTGTCGTATTATGGGTACAACGAGGCCCCTGGCATATTAAGGCATATCGCAGTGTACGGATGCCATTTGACAAAGAATATCAATAAGAAAGAGCAGCAAGTAAGCGTCATATAAAGCCACATATTGCATTTGAATAATACGTTGATGCGTATGAGTACAAATAGTGTGATAAAAAGAAATATGATTTCAGAACCTGCTGTGACCGGGGGAGGGGAGCCGTGTGCGGATCTGAGTAATAATAGGATGATCATCAAGGGGAATATCTAAGGATTCCCTTATGCAATCGAGCTATTTTCTTCCTTGGTATGTTCGTCCCCTCGTGGGTCTGGTCGCCATGTTGCCAGTGATGGCCTACACAAAAGTGGACCTGCAAAGAAAGTGCAAAAAGATGTGTGTGTGTGTGCCACGGAGCGGTTAAACTGTATTGTGTGTTCTAGCCTGGCATTGTCTCCGGCGGTGATTAATTGAGCTCTTGATGAGCTGGGCTATCCTGCCGCATAGTAGTTCGGACTCTTTCGACTGTGTCCGGGAGTCTGGCTGTTGAATGAAGGTTCGATTGAAAAATGCCAGTCTGCACTTCTGCTGCTAGGGCAGCGGTATGCTCTTCGGCACGGAGGGAGCATTCGGCCTTACGCCGCGTGGGCCGGGCATCTTGAGCTTAAGGTATGCATAATGTGTCACCGCGTTGAATCGAGCAAACGCAGTTCGTCCGAGCAGTGCATGATAGTTACTGCGAAAAGGGACGATATCGAAGATTAATTCTTCGATTCAGTAATTGTTCAGTGGTCCAAAGACTACCTCTAGAGTGATGGATCATGTACAACAGGCCTCCACACCTGGTATAACACCTTTAAAGGTGGTTTTAGTGGGTTTGATCATTGAAGGATCGATATCCATCTTACGCACTGTGTCCTAATACAGCAAGTTCAGACTGTTGCCTCCATCCATAAGGACTCGTGCGGCCGAATTGCCCTGACTGGTATTGGCCGGGTGATCCGTACGGTCAAATGTGATCGGGCCGGACGACCATAGGTTATATTTTGGGGCGACTGGCTCCGTTGCGTCGTCCTCCCTGAGAGTGCACATCCGCTCCCGCTTGGGAATATGGGTGGCGCTTATCATGTTCACCGTTTTGATTTGCGGGGGAAATTTCTTTTGTCCTCCTGTGTTCGGTGGCCAAGGCTCCTCGTCATCGTCATTGCTTTGCGACCCCTTCTCCTTGGTTTCGGCTCCTGACCTGCCGACTTGTTTGAAGACCCAACATTTTCTGTTGGTATGATTGGTTGGTGTTCCTAGCGTGCCATGAATTTCGCATGGACGGTCGAGTATGCGGTCCAGACTGGACGGGCTCGGATTGTTCCTTTTGAATGGCTTTTTCCGCTGATCAGAGTTAGAGCCACTGAAACCGGCATTGACGACCATGTCTTCGGCGTCATCGCCATTATTGCGACGCTTGTGTTTGTTGCATCGGGGCTTTCCGTTGCTATCTCTGGCGTCTGACGTGCCAGGATTTCTTGATGTGTTGTTGCTACGAGCCAACCAGCTATCCTCGGCCGCACAAAAGTGGGTCATGAGTGTTGTTAGGGCTACCATGGACTTCGGCTTTTCTTGGTCGAGGTGTTGGGCAAGCCACTCATCACGGATGTTATCCTTAAAGGCCGCTAGGGCTTCGACATCCGGAAAATCGACAATTTGGTTCTTTTTAGTTAGGAACCGAGTCCAGAATTTCCTGGCTGACTCTCTGGGCTATTGGGTTATGTGACTTAAATCATCAGCATCCGGTGGTCGCACATAAGTGCCTTGGAAGTTATCCCAGAATGTGTCCTCCAGGTTCTCCCAAATTCCAATAGAGTTTGCCGGCAAACTATTCAGCCAATGACGAGTCGGTCCCTTGAGTTTTAGTGGGAGCTACTTGATGGCATGTAGATCATCGCTGCGGGCCATGTGAATGTGGAGAAGGAAATCTTCTATCCATACCGCGAGGTCTGTAGTCCCATCATAGGGCTCGATATTCACGGGCTTAAACCCTTCTGGGAATTCATGCTCCATTACTCGTCAGTGAAGCATAGGGGGTGTGCGGCGCCTCTATGCCGGGCTACATCATGATGCAGTTCAGATGAATCTGGTCGGTTGTATTCGGCCCAGCCAGATTTGTATTTAGTATATCCAGTGTGGCGGTCATCGTCACGCGTTGGGGTGCACCCCCGTGATCCGTAGATCGATCTTGACTGTCCTGCTTTGTTTTCCAATTCGTCTCGCAGGTCATGCGTGTAGCCCCAGGCCTTAGTGTTTTTATTTGTTTGGCGCTGGGGTGCGGGCTGGTGTTCGGGCTGATACGCCGCCTTGTCTCGGCCACGAGGTGGCCGGTCAGCCGCATTCCGTGCTGGTAGTGTAGGCTCTAGTGCCTCCTCCTAGAATTGAGGTAACAACCTGCGCTTTGGGTAACTTTTGGTTGGGCGCTCGAGTCCGTATTCCTCGTCAACCAGGACCTCAGTCCATCTATCAGTTAGCAGATCTTGATCAGCTTGAAGTTGATGCTGCTTTTTCTTCAGGATTTTTGTAGTGGCTATAAGCTGGCGCTTGAAACGCTCCTCAGGCACGATAAATTCTTCGTCGCCGGGCTCACCTCGTTTTCCATTGCCTTTTCATCAGGGCTAGCTTGCCCATCCTCCCGTTCGGCTAGCTCGGTGCTTGGCTGGGCGGGATTGTTTTCGTCTTCGGCATCATGGTGTCAAAACCAGCGGATCTCGGGTAGGGGGTCCCGAACTGTGCGTCTAAGGCTAATGGTAACAGGAGGCGGGGGACACAATGTTTACCTAGGTTTAGGCCCTCTCTATGGAGGTAATACCCTACTTCCTGCTTGGTTGATCTTGATGATATGGGTATTACGAGAGTTGATCTACCACGAGATCGTAGAGGCTAAACCCTAGAAGCTAGCCTATGATTATCATTGTTCTTGTCCTACGGACTAAACCCTCCGGTTTATAAAGACATCGGAGGGGGCTAGGGTTACACAGAGTCGGTTACAGAGAAGGAAATCCACATATCCGAATTGCCAAGCTTGCCTTGCACGCGAAGGAGAGTCCCACCCGGACACGGGACAAAGTCTTCAATCTTGTATCTTCATAGTCCAACAGTCCGGCACAAGTATATAGTCCAGCTGTCCGAGTACCCCCTAATCCTGGACTCCCTCAATAGCTACTCTCCATTTAGAGCAGTGTAAGAGCCAAAGCTTGCGGAACGCCACCGAAGGCTCACCGTAATCTCTTTCGAGTCACCCCCAACGGATGAGCCTCGAATCACTCAGGGTTGGTCTTGAAGGTGACCACCACACCTTAAAAACTTCTCTAGAGCACACCACAAGCAAGGAAGCTTCCGGAGGAACCTCTAACTGCCTAGGAGCCCAAGCTCCAAGAGTAACAAGTCAATGGTGGATGAATATTGCGGGGTTTGGTCCAAGTGTAGAGTAGGTCTTGCTCTCCCAATCCCCAAAGTTTCAACAAGTTTGGGTGGAGGGATTGAGTGTATTGAGCAAAATAAGGTGTAGCAATGGTGGATTTCAAACAAGACATTACAGTTGGAGATGGAGAAAGAAGAAGAGGCATTTTTATAGTGTTCTTGGCTCGGTGAGGAATTTTGCCCGTTGGACCCCGTGCGCATGGGCTAAGTCAGCCCCGTGCGCACGGGGTATCCACGGACATACGCAGCACCCCGTGCGCACGGGGGTCAAAAAGACCTCGTGCGCACTGGGTATCTAGGGAGTTACGTAGTACCCCGTTAGTAAGGGGGGACAAAAGACCTTGTGCACACGGGGTACCCAGAAAGTTTCTGACTACCCCGTGCGCATGGGGGTCAAAAGATCCCGTGCGCACAGTGTCGTGGAATTTTCACGTCAGATGTCCTCGTGAAAGGACTTAATTGTGGAGCCATCGCAACTAGGAAGCTTGAAGGGGTTAAATTGGGACAAAGGACACGAGAGGTTTTATACTAGTTCGGCCCCTTACGGTGAAGGTAAGGCCTACGTCTAGTTGGGTTGGTATTGATGTTTCAATGACCAGGGAGCAAGATACGCTATGCCCGGCTCTTGATGAGTTGTTTTCTTGCCCTAAGCCGCCAGCAGGTCGTCCCCTTATATACACGGGTTGACGCCCTGTGGCTTATAGAGTCCCGGCCGTCTTATAACAGTGTCCGGCTCGGTGACTAGTTAAATCTACCTTATGATACAAGTCATGCCATTACGGCGGTTTACTACAACGGGCCTTAAGTCGCCTGCGGGCCTTAAGCCCTTTATTGAACCGCCATCTTCATGCTTGGCCTTGGGCTTCTCTCTGGTGAATCCTCTTTGTGTAACCCGGCCCCTCCTGGGCAGCTTACACAAATAGTTATATCCCCAACACACGGGGTATCCAGGAAACTTCTGGTGCAAACTTCCTGGATACCATAGCTAGCACACTATGGAAAATTTGTGGTAGGAGTGGGAAGGCTGGTGTACATGTATTGACGATGGCATTCCCGCACGACATAAATCCACAATGACCCCTCTTAATAGTGCGGTCTTTCCTATGACTCAAATTGAACCAAAAAGAAAAAGTTTGAATCACCGGTAAACCATGCCTTTGATCTTTTCGGATTGTGGGCTCGCACACCTTCATCAAGAATAACTTGGAACCAATATCCTGAGATAAACTATAGCAACTAATATTAGATCCCCTAACCATATTGTCATCACTCCAAAATATAATTTAAGTTGAACATGCACTTTCACATATAACAGGCAACCTACATATCACATGCTCTAATAGGCCAATATAGTTTATAGGACTTGAATATGCCAAATTATTGATACTCTGCTTTCGAGGGCAACTAAGTGATGTAAACTCTGACTCTGCTTTCGTACTAATATAGTACTATGAGTCACTTCTGCTAGGAGTTAATAATGGGGACAATGAAAAGCAAGTTGTTGCTACAACAAGATACACAACAAAAGTTACACGCAAATCTTGATAATGCAGAGTGTCTCTCTTTGCTAGGGTAGTGTGTCTTGGTGTCAGTCTGGTCTTTATGCTGGTAGTCTTTTGTGGTTGCACCTATGATTGGTTTGCCTGTTTGGTTGTCTTTATGCTGCCAATTCTTTGAGATTTTGTTTTTAGTTTATCTTTTTTTGCTACACTTGGAGAGGATAAAAAAATGAAACTGGGTAAACTCGGTATGGTTGTTTTGTTTTTCTATGAGAAATGGAACGGGGGAGGGGGTGCTCCTGTTGATCGAAAAAATAAGTCCACGGAAAAGAACATTTTCTTGGTGTTGGGTGTACTCGATTATTTGTTTAAGGTTGGTCTAAATGTCCGGGTTTAAAATTAATGACATGGTAACATACTTGCACATAATTTATTTATTTCAGATTAATGCCATCGTAGAAGTGGGTAGAAAGGATTTGAAGTACAACAAAGGTATTTTATTCATTGGTCGTTGAATTATTGCAAGAACAATGGATGAATAAAATTATTTTACTATATAGTTCAGTGGTCATTCCTTCTAGATTAGGGCTTAGCAGGGTAGAAGAGTATTTTAACTACGCACGAGACAACTAATTATTTTCTTGTGCTTGGTGATAGCATGGATGAGCGGATCCCACGGCATGGCTCAGACGAAGTACTACAGTCTGCAGAAGGTTCCTACCTCCTGTGAACCTCCATTGTATTGGTTAAAATTAGCTTTAGTTTCAATGTCGTTGAGTTGTTTGTTATTGTCAGTCTTATATCTCCATGTAGAACTCAAGTGAGAAACCAGAAGTTGTCACCGACAGCAACATCTATGAAAGGTAGCATAACTGTGGTTGTTTTCTTCGAACCTGACATTACAACCATTTTTCCTTGCACTAATCATGTTTTGTGAATGCATTTTTTGGTTACAGAGACCAAATAGCTCATGGAGAAGGCAGAAAGTCACTTTGGAGGACGAGTTCGAATGAGCCCTATATTTTGAGTAGTGCCAACAGGTATTTTGAATAGTGCCAAAAAGTCACTCATGGAGAAGGATGTTAACAAAGTGAGAAAAGTTGCATAGATTGCAAAATCAAAGTTAAGACAATTAAATAAAGATGTAAATTAATACGCACCATGCATGTAACTTTTGCCAAAAAAATACACGAGAAGTACTCATAATAATCCAATAGTATTGCGCTCTTATAGATTTGATGTATGCTTCTTCAGAATAATCACACGCTCTTTCAATTCTTGTTTACAAAAATCTTGCAAACAGAGAAAAGCCAGGCTTTCCCATGGAATTTAGGTGTGGACCGACCTCAGAAAACAACAACCTGCTCTCGGTATTCTCTTGCTTGGTTTTCTTGTCACCGACCATACAAGAGGTCCATCATGTATAGTTGAAGTATTTTATCATTATGAAATAACTATATTTTCTAATAAGAGTTTAGTGCTGACTTGTAACGCCCTTAATGCGGCTATATCTCCCACGTGTCGAAGCACGACTTAGAGGCATAACCGCATTGAAAGCAATGTCGCAAGTGAGGTAATCTTCACACAACCCATGTAATACATAAGGGAAAGAGATACATAGTTGGCTTACAATCGCCACTTCACACAATTACATGAATAAAGCATTACATCATCCAGATACAATCAAGGTCCGACTACGGAACCAAAATAAAAGAGGAACCCCAAATGCGACAAAGGTCCCTGATCGACCCCAACTGGGCTCCACTACTGATCAACTAGAACGAAACAACACAAAGGGCAAGATCTTCATCGAGCTCCTCCTTGAGCTTGGTTGCGTCACCTGCTCGGTAACATAGGCACCTGCAAACTGGTTTTTGGAAGTATCTGGTGAGCCACGAGGACTCAGCAATCCCATTACCATGGGTATCAAGACTAGCAAAGCTTAATGAGAAAGGAAGGGGTAAAGTGGTGAGGTTGCAGCAGCGGCTAAGCATGATATGGTGGCTAACATACGCAAATAAGAGTGAGAAGAGAACAAGTGAACGGTCGTCAACTAGCAATGATCAAGAGGTGATCCTGAACTCCTAATTACGTCAAACATAACCCAGAAACCGTGTTCACTTCCCGGACTCCGCCAAAAAGAGACCATCACGGCTACACACGCGGTTGATGCATTTTAATTCGGATCAAGTGTCAAGTTATCTACAACCGGACATTAACAAATTCCCATCTGCCACATAACCGCGGGCACGGCTCTCGAAAGTTTATACCCTGCAGGGGTGTCCCAACTTAGCCCTTGACAAGCTCTCGCGATCAACGAAGGAATAGACCTTCTCCCAGGAAGACCCGATCAGTCTCGGAATCCCGGTTTACAAGACATTTCGACAATGGTAAAACAAGACCAGCAAGACCTCCCGGCGTGCCGACATCCTGATAGTAGCCGCGCGTATCTCGTCTCAGGCCACGACCGGATGAGCACTACGTACAACTAGAACCAGCCCTCAAGTTTCCCCGAGGTGGCGCTGCAAGTGGCTCTAGTTTGGACCAACACTTACACAAGCATTGGCCCGGGGGGGGCTAAAATAAAGATGACCCTTAGGATGCGCGACTCCCAAGGGAAAAAGTAGGTGGTGGTGAGGCAAATGGTAAAACCAATGTTGGGCCTTGCTGGAGGATTTTTATTCAAAGCGAACTGTCAGGGGGGTCCCATAAATCACCCGACCGCGTAAGGAACGCAAAATCCGGGAACATAACACCGGTATGACGGAAACTAGGGCGGCAAGAGTGGAACAAAACACCAGGCATAAGGCCGAGCCTTCCACCCTTTACCAAATATATAGATGCATTAATAATATAAGAGGTATTGTGATATCCCAACATAACCCTGTCCACCATGGAGCAATCTTCAACTTCACCTGCAACTAGCAACGCTATAATAGGGGCTGAGCAAAGCGGTAACATAGCCAATCAATGGTTTGCTAGGAATGGTGTCAAAGGTTAGAGGTTCATGGCAATTTGGGAGGCTTGATGAGCAAAAGATAGGCAACGCAGCATAGCGATAGAACGAAGCAACTAGCATAGCAATGATAGTAGTGAGATCCAGGGTAGCGGTCATCTTGCCTGAATTCCCGCTAGGAAGAAGAACGAGTCCATGAAGAAGACGAAGCCACGAAGATGAACCACACGTAGACGAACGAATCCTCACGATCGCAACGAAACGGGAACTATCGAGAAGAAGCACACAACATGGTAAACACACCACACATGAACAAGACATGATGCACAACAAGCATGATGCATGGCAAAGCTACATGAAGCTACTCATGGCAAGAGATGATGCAAACAAGAACAACACATCAAGGCAAGTTTAAATGAGGCCGGAAACAACATATATCAATTCCGGTAAGTCCTCATATGCATATTTCGAAATTGGTCCAGAACTGAATAAACCTTATGTTCAAGTTTTTAAACAGCAAGTTAAAGAGCACCAAGAGGATCTACATGAAATTCTAGTCAAGTTACATATAAAGTTCATTAGATTCGGAGCTACGGCCTAGAAGATATGAGCAAAACAAGTTAAACATGGCATCGATGCAAAATGCACCCAAACATCAAGCGAACACACCAAAACAAGGATGCAACATGATAATATGGAACTACATGCAACAACTAGCAAGTTTCATATAGAGCACACTCAAAACGGAGTAACGGTTCAACACACGCACATGAAACAAGTCATAGCAACAATCTGTCCATAACAGCAACTAGGCATATTGCAAGCATCAAAACAATATGCTACAGCACCCCATCATACTAACAAAAGGCATGGGCATGAAGTACACGTAAAGCATAACAAAACATGAACACTGAGCTATCTCCAGAAACAACTAGAACATGCTCAAAAACACATGGAGATATTGCAAATAATAATAGTTTCAGACTTATCAGGAAATAACATCAGGTTGCAATGTTCAGAGCAAGCAAACAGCATGTTATAGGAACATATCATGGCAAACAAAAGCATGGCATGAATCTACTAATTGCATAGATCAAAAGTCTCTTACTGACCATGAGCCAAAAAGGATCAGAAAATATGATGGCACCCATGTAAACATGGCAAGTTATATTACAGATTCATACATGGCAGGGACAACAATAAGTAGGCATGTTCGTGAGCTTGAACCACTCACCACAGAGCAATGGCAAGGCAACCAACAGTAAGAAGACATGTTTATGAAGCTAAGAATGGCAAGAGCAAGTTCATAGGATACATGGATCACTAGGAAAACACATGGGAACAAGTGAACTTGATGTTAACAGGCTGACAGCAACATTTCCAAGCAACTTTGGAGCAAGATAACAACATATTCCAGCAGGCTATAATTGCAACCAAGGGCATGAATGGACAGAGCATGACATGTAGATCAAAACATGTTTATAGAGCATCTCCAGATTATGCCCACAATGACTAGTAGAAGCATGTTAACATAGCAACAAAATATAACAGAATCTGTCAGGAAAACAGCAACAGCAACTACCCTACTTAACAAGCTCAATGCACTCAGCACACAAATCACAAAAATACATGGTATACACCCCTGGAAAGATGGCATGGCATAGATCAACATTCATGTAGACATCAACCTCATAGGATGCACACATCAAACATGGCAAAAATGACAAATGAGCAAGTTATAACAGTTTCAGCAGATTAACATCAACATGCACTCTTCCAACAGCATTTCGGGCATCAAGATGATTTCAAATGAAAATGATGCAATGGAATGAAATGAAGTACTCGTCGAGGCGAACAATTTGACATATTATACGCACGAAACGGAGCTACGGATGCAGAGATGTGAAGCGATGAACATGGCATGTTTATGTCAAAATTAACTTCGGGACAGGCGTTTTCGAGGTGGGGGAAAGTCAACCTCGCGGGTCTCGCCGGAGTTCGAGGCGTCGGCGGCCGGAGTGGACGGGGAAGGACGCCGGGGACGCGGGAGGTCGCCGGGGAGGTCC